>NW_028278329.1:0-84760 GCF_059751315.1 Micrasema longulum
TCTGGGCTCCGATTACAATGCGAAGTTAACATTTATCTTTAATTTTATCTACAAAGTAAAAACAAGTATGAAAAGCATAATATGAATACAATTTTTTCTCCTAAACATGTTAAATTATAGGTTACCGACGAAGATACTTTAGATGTTTATGCAAATATACTCATTTTTGTACACGAATATCGGTTTTTCTTTACATGCAGTCGAAAATAACTCTGTTAACTTCCCATTGTTTCGCGTGTTAGCACTGTTCAATGGATAGCTATCAAGTGAGGTGAGCCATTCGTCTAGGGTTTCGGTTCGATGAGCATTGATGTACTTTGTTTAATAGTATTTTAGTGTACGTAGCTAAATGTGTAAAACGACATCTATCGCTTTGGGAAATAAACAACAATACAGTTTGATGATAATTTAATATTGTATAGGTAGGCCATTACATTATTTTATGAAATATAAAACTAAAAATAATGTGTCCTCGCTGGGCTTACCGGTGCCAATCGTATTCCAATATTTTATTTATATTATTTATACTTTATCCACCTCATAGTCTAATTAATGGTCAGCACGTTTGCCTACCATGCTTAAAGGTCTCGGATTCGATTCCCAATATGGTTGACATGGAATATTTATTTAAAAAGTTGTGACAATAAAGTATTTTAAAGTCCCTAAATAGGCAGTGAAGCGGACTGATCATCCGGTTGGTAGCAAAATTTTTATTAAAATTTATTTCAATAGAGAGGAAAAACATTTTTGAGAAAGGAATATGGAAGTCTAGGCCTTTACAAGGCTTATGACCTGTCATTGTCTGGTTTAAGTGGCCATTTTGCCACAAAAGTCAGATGACGTCTAACGCTTCAGGTACCAGTCCAGGTTGTGTGAAATATTCTAGTGTAAAAACACATTTTTCAAATAAATATTTCATGTAATCAATGTCGGGAATCGAATCCGAGACCTCTTGCGTGGGAGGCAAACGTGCTGACCAGTACATCACGAGGCCGACGAAAAAAATTACAATTATTGATATTTAAATTTATTTCAACAGAGGGAATATATTTTTGAGAAGGGACTCCTCAAACATTGTTGAATTAACTACCTGGTAAAAAAAGATGTATAAAAAATGGAAATTTGATTTTAAGCGTTGCCTGGTAGGTGATTTGGTTCAGCCGGATGAATCTCACCCACGTGATAAAGATTTCAGCTCCTTTATTTCACAAAAGTCAACAGACGGAAGAGTTGAGTAAATGTGGATGTTCAAAGTGGCCACTTAAATCAGTCAATGACAGGTCATAAGCCCTGTAAATGTCTAGACTTCCATATTCCCCAACAATGTTTTCGCTCCGTTGAAATAAATTTAAATATATATATGCTATAAACTTTTAAATAATTAAAAAAGAAATGGCCCACGCTCAGACGCTGAAGTCTTTGTGGGCATTTTTTCCAATTCATGTTATAGCTTGCTGAACTTGCTGGGAAAAAGTTCTACTCTATAAATATTTCGATAGTTTTTTCAAAATTTCATTCGATTGTTTTTTGACATTGAGTTACATATTTTTTTCAAATGAAAAAAATGACACATGACTAAAAAACTATAGAAATCTTACCCATAGAAGTAGAAGCTACGATGAACAAAAAATAATCATGAATATACAACGAAAGCACTCGAAGCAAGCGTAAAGACGTGTAGCGGTTAGTGGCGAAACAATGCGTCGGAATCGGTTTAGTTTTTGCATGGGATTAGTTACTGGTGGTTTAACTTAAGCTGGCGCGTTCAGAAAACTCACATGGAAGCATTAAACATCTATAGGATGTTGATTAAAAAAAATGTTGTTTTAAATTTTAACCAAATGCGCTGTGTTGGGTTAGAGGGAGGTGTACATGAAAAAAAAATACAATGGGTTAAGAAAATGTAATATAAATTTTCTAAAATACTTTATTTCATAATTTTATATTTTTTTATAGTCAATTACTCTAGAACTAGAATGCAAAGTTGGGCAGATTTGTTTTAAGTATATAAATAACAAGATTTATTTTTTATTTATAAGCGTGTATACATATTTTTTCCGATATAATTTGTACTGTAAATTTTAATTACACTGTATTAATTATTATTATGATGAAAGCAGAATATTAAATTAAAAACATGCTTATTTAAAAATAAATACTCGTAAATACATGACATTTTCTTAAGTAGTTGCTTTTTTTCGCTCTAATACAAAAGAGATTTTTTATAACATCAAGATTTTTTAAATCAGTATTCTGTACATTCAAAATGTTTTTGTGTAAGTTTTGCGAAAGCGCAATCACTACATAATCGACCTATTCATGATTTGATTAAATTTAAATACTTGCATATTTATAAACCAGTGTTTTTAATCCATAACTTAATACTTGTGCATGTTATTATATTTTTACTGTTAAGAATCGCAGCGAAATTCAGATGAACGCAGAAGCATCCTGTGTATATTGTTTTACCATATCATTAGCAACTAATAAAGCAATAGTTGTCTATGTCACGCTCATAAGCGCGTCTGAGCGCGAGAGAGGCAGAGCTTATTTTTATAATGCGTATGCCGTGCGATGTCATACCATGGGCTTATTCACGGATACTACACAATTTGTATGTGTAAGTATAGCGCACGCGCCAGCTTATAAAAATCCACCAGTAGGCGATAAGCGGTCAGAATTTTAACGAATGGCCTTAAATTAATTGTGGCAACCAGGTGACTAAAACGCTTCCTTAATAACTTACAATTTGCAATTTATATGTCCATTGGATTTTTACTTTAAGTAGCTCGTTATATAGCATCCTGAATCACTGCGTGTCCGGCTGTTATTGCGATAAAATAATTGATCGTTTTTTGTGTTTCTGGTTGGAGCATAAAGATTTATAATTTGCAACAAGGGAAAGTATAAAATATATACAAGATTTTGCATAAATTGATTAGAACAAACAGTTTTTTCCTATCACTTAGCTTCAATGAATTCAGTAACTGAAGCAATATATTATAATGAAAATGATGCCTTGATAAATTTAGTAATTACATATAATCAAAATACTATAAGTATGTAAACAGAAATAGTAAATATTATATCCGACACACAATGATAATTTGAAATATATTGGACCCAAACCAGTAGGTTTGGGTCATAAAATAAATAAATATAATTAAAATACATACTGTACAATATTTCTGCCACCCCTTCTTTACAAATTTGGAATAAAATTCCATTTTATCCCGAAACAAATTAATTAACAGGCAAGGCATTTAAAAAAGCTTCTCTACTCATAACTCCAGGCGATAATTAACAGGTTGGAGCTCGTTTACCGGCGTTCTAGATTTCTCTCCTAATTAGATGCCGTATTGTGCACTTTGACTGTTTGCAATAAATTTATTACAATGGCTTATTAAATAACATTTTGATTCGTATTTCGGCGTTTTAGGACACTTTCTGTCGCAAATAATGTTGCTCGCTTAAATACAGAATATCAGTAATACAATTAGGTACAGTGCGCTTCAAAATTTTATAATCCTATGTTAATTTGAGAGTACCTGTCGGTGAGCCAGTCTTTTTCTTTTTCTTCTTCAGCCTTATTCTCTCCAGTGCTGGATAAAGGCCTCTTCTAAACGTCTCCATTCCTTTCTATCACCCGCTTTCATCATCCATGTTATACCGGCAATAGAGGCGATTTCATACACCTATCTTTTCTGTGGCCTTCCAACACTTCTTTGTTTAGCCATGATCTCCACCTTATTACTCTGGGTGTCCACCTGCCATCATTTTGCGTCGCCAAGTGTCCTGCCCACTGCCATTTCAATTTTGCTGCACGATGCATGATATCCACGACTCTGGTTCGGCGCCTTATTTCTTCATTTCTAATTAAACCTCTTAGACATACACCGTGCATCTGCCTTTCCATGGATCGTTGCGTGCATTTTGATTTCTGGCTTCTTTTTTGGATTACAGACATAGTTTTTAGTCCGTATGTTGTCACCGGCAATATGCACGATTCATACACTTGTCTTTTTAAGCATATAGGGACTATTAACTTATTACAACAGAGATGAAGAACATGTAAGAGAAGGTAATATAGAAGTCTAGACATCTACAGGGCTTATGACCTGTCAATGGCTGGTTTAAGTGGCCACTTTACACACTGTGTAACATTTACCGTTCTACCCATATTTGAACATCTATATTCCTTCAATTCTTTCATCTATTGATGTTTGTGAGGTAAAAGAGCTGAAACCTTTATTAATGCGGGTGAGATTCATCTGTATTGATTCAAGCCCTGTAGATGCCTAGACTTCTATATTACTTTCTCTTAAATGTTCTTCATCTCTGTTGTAATATGTTAATATAAACAGCTCCCCAGGGAGTTGAATCCAGTTCTTGTCAACAAAAATTTGGACAAACTCAAAATATTGTTGATATAGGGACTACTTTATTTCCAAAAATATATTTTAGTTTGCCGAAAGCAGGCCAACTTAGCTCTATTCTTCTTGGTAACTCCGCTGTCTGGTTATCTTAACTAAGTTTGACTTTGTGTCCTAAAGATATGTACTTATCGGTGAACCAAGTGAACATACACATTTCCGGTGAATTGAGTAAACGTACAAATTTCGTTTGTGTTAGTAGGCACACTAGAATGACTCAAGTTTATGAAAAATGTTGCTACGCACACATAAAGCAGAGCTTATTAAATATTTCAATGAACTGTGCATACTCGCAAAAGTTCAATCAAGGGGTGATAGTCAATGTTTGAGGTCGCGGGTTTGATTTCTCTTTGACAATCAGTTGTCTTAAAAGGTGCAGTGTTCGATCTAGTGTCTTAAACGGTATGAAAATTATGATATTTGAGAATAATAAAGCTGAAAAATTAACCAACGATTAGTAAGTTTCATTTCTTATACTTTTTAATTTAAAAAAAATCAAAAATAAAAGACGTTGCTCCAGTAAATACAGAATTATAAATGTTACCCAGTTGAAATCATCTAAACCAGGAAGTGATACTTAGAGTTTGTACAATTGATATATTTACACGTGTCTGTAAATAAATATTTCCTTCTTAAAAAGTTTTTCCATCTTGAAATAGATATCAATTTTAATAAAAAGGTTATTTACTAGTTCTAACATTTTTTCGGTTCGCCTAATTTTTAATTCACCTAATAATGAGCTACATAACATTTATAAAGCTTCCAGGCTCTTTGTACACATCAGACTACATAGGCCGAGATAGGCAGGACATGTGACAAATGCCATAATCATGGGTACCAAGAAGAGTTCTAGATGGGCACCCAGGAGGCAGAAGAACGGTCGGTAATAATGGTAAAAAATTATGCATCCCAACTACTGGAAGTCTAACTGCGGTGCTATTCTGAACCGCTCTCGTGGCCGTAGAAAACACTTTAATTTTTATTTTATGTTTTGGGAGAAATAAATGAAAAAAGAGGGATAGAATGAAGGTTAAAAATATTTTCATAACCTTATCAGTGTATGTAAGGGTTGCTTATTAAAATGCAAGTCGTGTTGGTTTTATATTTTTGTGCAACAAAGGTTAAGTGAATAGTGCGTTTTGCATGTTGGTTTAATTGGTGCTCTCACAAAGAGACGAGTACGTCTCGAAGCCGGTAGACATAGAAAAGTCGGTAAGTGGTTTTATAGAAATATTTTATAAAATGTTTGACTACAAAGTTAATGCTTTAAATATTAATAATAATTACTCGAATAATTTGTAAATTTTGTGTCCATCTGCGTCCAAGCTGATAATAAATACAGTTCTGTAAACACAATTTTGATTTGGTAATTTTGCCTGAGCATATTTTTATAATTTTATTTTGTGTTTTTATTAAGATATTTGAATAGTTGTAAAACACTCTATTATTTGCTCAATTTGTTTATTGTTTTTCCCCGATGAATGAAAGAATTGTTAATTCAAAATGGCATGTGTTTAGCTTTTCTCCAAACTGTTTGCTATGCGTGTAAAATGTGTTTTATTTCAAGCTAAGAAAAATGCTTGACTCAACATCTACATTTTTTGTTAACATCCGGTAAATTTCGATTCAGAATTGTATGAAAAAGACATAATGTACAAGAATATTCAAAATAATATTATCCAAATGATAGAAAACGTTGAAAAATCTTATATAAATCATTAATTTTATGATTAAATATTTCCATCTCTGTTGTCATTTTTTTTAGGGAATTAAATCCAGTCCGTCTCGACAAAAATTTGAAAAAATTGATTAAGTTTTGATCACTGTAAGATATTCCCAGTTGGAGAACTATGTGCAAAGATTTCCATATACCAGAGTAATGGCAATATATGAGAATCTCGTAGCAAAAAATAGGAAGAAAAGACGGATATATAAAACGCTTAGGTCAAATCGGGATATAAATTCTTCACCAACTTCTGCACGCTTCGAATTAAGGTCTATGCCAACTCTAAGACTAAAATAGTAGACTTTACACTGACATTAGTAACAAAAACTATGTTCCTGAAACGGTCATTGAAATTAATAATAATAATCACCATAGTTTATTAACAAAAAAACAATTACTTTATCTACAACAGACACACTTAGGTAATAGATTTCTCTGGATCATGTCTAGTCTGCCTAACTAGGTACAACCTGTTTTAAGACTGACATTTTTATGCAAAAATAAACACTAACATTATTCACTTATTTGTTTATAAATTTGTATAAACCACTTAATTTTTTTAAATTACACTTCGACCGGTTTCGAGGTTACTACCTCATCGTCAGGAATTTAACTAACTTATAATTACACGCGTTGCTATTCATATAATAAAATATTGTATGAAAGAGACAGAAAATTGAAAGAAAGAGAGAGAAAGAAGATAAAATAAATCATAACGGGAATAGTTTTAAAAGAGGACTCGAAGTTAAATTTAATTGATTATTTATTATTTGAAGTTTTTGATTAATGGCTTTACTAATTTCTAATCGTTCTAAATTATCTAAACGTAAACCATTTTTATTGACATGCAAAATTTCAACACACGTTTCTTGATTAAATTCATGGTTTTCGGATATAAGATGATTTGCGAATTCTGAAAAATTATTATTACTCAGACATCTTATATGTTCTTTGATTCTAACTTTAAATTTACGTGAAGTTTTTCCAATATAGAAATTTGGGCAATTTAAACAATTTAATTTATAAATTCCTGACATTATTACCTACGAGTTAATTTACTATACAATAAAACAATATTAATTTATTATTTAAGAATGTATTTTGAGTGAATTTTCCAATTTTTTTCAACCTAAAACCCAGTAACCATTTTTTTACAAATTTATTAAATTGAATCCGGGTCATGGTTTTGCAATGTTTAGACAAAATATCTAATATTTTGGGGCCCAGAAACCTGAAATTTCTTTGCCCGAATTCAGCGTTTGTGAGAGACTCGATGACCCATCATCTGGTTTGACTTCTGGTAGTGTGGGAGTGTTCCTTTTGGGATTTGGTAGAATAATTTGCTTTCGCAAACATTTTTATTCTAAAAATATATAATTGCCTTATATCTAAGATCACAAATTTCCCAAAAAACTTGATGCTGGGGTACCCGAAGGGCTTTTTAAAAATTATTTTAACTTTTGATTTTTGAGCAGATTCAAGAGGTTTTAATATTGATTTATAAGTGCCTCCCCATCTTATTATGCCATAAGTTATAAATGGGTCACATAAAATCAAATATAATTGTTCGAGTTTAATTAGGGTTAAGATGATACGTATCGACTTGAAGAAATGGGAAAGTTTTCTAATTTTTTGTATTATGTCTTCTATATGTTCAGTCTATTTAAAATATTTATTAATATTTATTCCCAAATATTTTTTATGGTGAACTGATTCAAGTATTTCAGAGCATATTTTTAATTGAAAGTTTTATAATTATATCAAAGTTGTACGTAACTACGTATTTAGTTTGTGTAAAATCACAAAAACAAAATTAATATGCTTATTCGTTTTCTTAAAATTCTCAGCAAACGAATAAAATATGTGTGATCAGATTTAGAGTATCGATACCAGTTTTCGATAATATCGAAAAACCGGAATATCAGACCAAAAACGCGATATTAAATGCAATATGTTTACAGCTGGACGAATAAACACCTTCGCTGCCCTGCTTCGCCAAAGAGCCTGGAGCCTATGGGAACGCCTAAAAAACTCTAATAACGAAATTCTCCAAGCCACTGCAGGGTGGATCCATTCACCGTTGTTCGAGCGATGGCGCGATATGTTAAGACCACCACAAGTGCTGCAATATAAAATTTTATTTTATGTTTATATTTATGTTTATTGTTATATTTATGTTTATTGTTATATTTTTGTTTATATTTATAATTATGTTCATGTTTATATGGTAGAATTGGCTCTGCACTTTATAGCCATTTTACTGGAATAAAAATTAAAAAAAATAATTAAAAAATACACCGACATTGACTTCTTACATTACCGGGATTTCGATATTAGTTAAGATTTTTTAATTTTGACATGTTTTTATGTTTCAAACTTCAAACGTAATTCTTTGTCACGCATTCCGCTAATTCAACCAATCAGAATGCTGATTTCGTTCAACCAAACTGTCATTAGCGTCAGTAGCGACAGTAGCTTCTCAGTCGTTTTAGTTAGTTAACATTACTACTACAAGCCACGCCCGCAACTTCACGACGAATAATTTCTTTCTTTAGTTGTATTTTATTTATTAATTTATTTACGGTTCTATGAACCTTTTACATAACTGCAATAAAACCAGTGACAACAAAAATAGCATAATGTTAAAAAAAAGAACAAAAGCATCGAGAAAAGTATACAAAAGAAATATTACATCTGTAACAAATATAAATAATTACCTTTATAAATTATTTATCGGCTTGTGGTCCTGTGGCTAGTGTCTCGGACTCACAGACCAAAGGTCCGTGGTTCGAATCCCACTCTACCCCAACTCGGTTCCATTTTCAAATAGTGAGTTATTTACAACTCGTTGAAAATGGCCCTCAAAAATTAAATATTTGGGTAAATCATAAGAAAGCAAATATTTATTTTTTATAAAAAAAAAGATAAATAAAAGAAAATAGCAGTTTAAAAAAAAGAGGAAGAGAAGAAAAAAAACAAAGTGCTTAAAAAGGAAAGTTAAAAAGTTTACTCCATGGTTTATTTAAATATTAATATCAAACAATAATAAATTAAAAAAATAATTATACACATAAGAGTAAAGAGTTAAAACAAATGTCAAGAATTAATAATTAATTGAATTTTTAATTTCTTACAAAAATGCTTTAAAGTTAGGTTAAAGATGTTACTGTCGCTTTCAAAATATATGTACCTAGGTACCTAAATATAAATTTAATTTGATAACAAAAAATAAACAGTGAGTAAAAATAAATATTGTTGATTTTCTTTGTGTAACATTCACAGTGTGTAAAGTGGCTACTTAAACCAGCAATTGACAGGTCATAAGCCCTGTAAATGCCTAGACTGCCATATTCCCTTCTTCAAGGTATTCTCCATCCCTGTTGTAATTTGTTAATGTTATTTGGCATGAAAGATTACCAAGTTAAGGCTTAAAATATAATTTTATTTCAGTTATGTAAGCAGGAAATATGCTAACACAATAAAATGATGTGTTAAATATATAATGTTATGTAAAAAAATAATATCTTGGTTAGCTAACGATAGGTCATAAGCCATAAGCTGTTAACGAAAAGGTACTAAGTATTTATTTTCAATTCAACACAGCTAAATTTCATTTCAACAATTTCTGGATCGTTTAGCTACTTGATTTTACGTTTAAGTAGTATTTTGTAAGTAAACTACAAAGGAATTTAGATAAAGTGCTTAAATTCGTCAATATCTATTCTCACAACCGGGGTGTCATTTTGATCGATAAGGACAACATATTTCACTACTGGAAGCACACAATTTTCATATTTTATTATTATATATATAAGAGTCTTGACTTAAAACCTAATTTCGTAGATAGTCGGGACACAAAAATAAATAATTATGCTATTCTAAAATAGTGTATTGAGTGTATTAAGTAAATTAATAAAATAAAATGTGTAATTTTTTTAGGTGGCAAAATAATATAAAGCGAATTTTCAATGGTAAATATGACAGTCACCGTGGCGCAGTGGTATAGACGGTAAGCTGTGAAATTGGAGTCGCGGGTTCAATTCTCGCCTGTTGCAAGAAGGAAATCCTAGAAATATTTTTTTCTGAATTGGTCTGGGTGTTGTGGCGTATTTTTCATAATTTCCTTTCACATTCCTTCTTTCCCACCGGCTGACAAGCCTCTTAAATAAAAACTTAGCGGGTTATTCCTTTAAAAAATATATCATCATAATCATTCCAGTCCGCACCAGATGGGTGACCATCTGGCTGACTATTTAAACATCAGACGGAGTAGTGAATTCAGCACAAAATACCCAGAGTTAAAATAATATTTTTTATGCTATTATTTTTTTTAGTTATCTCATGTCACGACTTAACGTAAATTTTATGTCTAGCAAGTCGGGACATAAATATTAAAACAATCATATTGGTACTTCATGTTCTTATACCGTTTAAAAATATTCGAAAAATCACACATTATTATTATTCCTTTTCTGCACCTAATGGTGCATAGGGCACTTAATTGGTAAACCAATCGTAGCATATATTGATATTTTTGAAAATCTGAAACACGTTTTCAGAAATAAGGAAATCCCAAACAATTTGAAGGCCAAAGTCCAAAATTCTCTTCTGCCGGTGACAACATGCGGTATTGAAATCATGTCATTCACTGCCAGAAGTGTCCACAAAATTAAGTTCAATGGTGACCGATATCGCACAAATAGTGGGAAGACAAAAATGGCAATGGGCGGGTCTTGTGGCGAGACAAGAAGTCGACAGGTGGACCCCCAGAATAGTAATTGGAGACCCTTCGAAAATAAAAAGAAAGTTGTGAGACCAAAGACAAAATGGACTGACGACATAATCGAACTCGTAGGATTTGTGGATGGAACGAAGTGTCCAGGACAGAAAAACATGGAAAAATTAAAAAATAGGCTTATTTACATCAATGGAAAGAAACGGGGTGATAAGAAGAAGAATTTAACATGTATTGTTTGCAACCTGGTCTCCGTTGAATACAATAATTCAAATACTGTTTTCTTCTCAAATTGTAATTAATTAGTGAAAATGTTTGGTGGACGTTTGTTGTAATTTATTATGGAAATAAAAAACGATTAATACTACCCATCCATACTTATGCTCGTAATATAAATGCGAAAGTGTGTTTTTTTTTGTTTGTATTTCGTTCACGTCTTAACGAACGAGCTGATTGTTTGAATAGGAATAGCTACTGATAAGTGTTAAGAGTCACTTTTTTTCAGAAAAAACATCTCATTCCTCCAGGAAAAAAATCTTAGTGGAAAAAGTAATTCAAATAAAAACTTAAGATTAAAGAATAACAATTGACGGAATAGATTAACGAATAGCCATGTTTTTGCAGAGTTATAGTTTTTTTTTTTTTTTGTAGTTGCAAATTATTTGTACCTTGCTTTTGATATGTGCAAGGTTTTATCGAATATATTTATCTTTAAATTATTTTCCGTTGACTTCAACATTTTTCACCGTAGACTTAAAATAATAAAAATAAAGCAGAATCAGAATAAAAAAATATTTACAGAAATATTACACTAACAAATAATAAAAAAATAAACAAAATCGTAAAAGTTGGACACAAAAAACAAAAAGAGCTAGATACGACCATTGAATAACTTAGCCTGCTTGATCGTCCCTGTAATGAATCGAACAGTCTCTCTTCGTGTATCATTACAGTTCAGGAGCTCAGCTAGGTTATTAGTCGCAGCAATCCGAGTGTTTATTTTGCATTCAAGCTCCCACCTCGGCCTATCAAACATTGGACAGTATATAAGAAGATGTTCCACAGTCTGCTCAGTGATGCCATCACATAGACAGCAACTATCGTCTCGGCATAGTTATAATTAGAGGATAAGCAGTTGACAAAGGCTACTTTTTATCCCGGAAAAATATTATTCCGTCACGAAAATTCTTATTGTTTGACGGCAAAAATAACTAATTTCTTACTAGTACTGTGCGAGCAAAGCCGTGGGTCAAAGCTAGTTAACAATTATTATCACTATTTTTTATTTTATTTATATATCACTCGCATAGAACTAAAAATAGTCCAGAAGGAGCGTAGAATCATATTTGAATACATCGGACTATGTCCAATAATTCCCCCACTCCACCTTACTTTCGCCGCTCGCATTCATGACGTCGCCGGGTAATGTTGCTTGATGGAAAAAAAATAATCATAACACAAATGTAAAGTAAAAAAAAGTAATCTGTTAATTTCTTAAAAATTTTATTGTGCACGCGGAAACATTGATTGACACAACAGAGTAGATAAGTAAAGGGTCATTTAATAAGAGTAATTGAATTAATGAACTTTGAACTTAAAATATACAACAAATTTTATTTGACATAAAACGGATATTTTTATATCATGTTAAATAATATTTGATGTTTTAAAGATAATGTCGTTCAAATGTCCCCCTAGGCGTTGTTTAATCTGAGGTCTAATTTTCATTAATTCTTTCATTAGATGAGCAAAGTAGGGTAAAACAAATTACTACCCTGGCAACAATAATGAAATTTCCATTTTGTTTCTTCGACAATCTGACAGATGGAAAAGTAATTAAATTTTTAAGTAATGGATTTGTTATATTCACATTCATTTGCAAATTACAGATGAAATGTGATTGCGTCCTGTTTCTTTAAGATCCTAGCAGTATTTCTAAACTTTAAAAGGACACAACACGGCATAGTTGAATTCAAATCAGGAGTTGCGTACTGAGCGGCGTCTACAAAGAAACTAATGGGTCAAAACGTAAACCTACTCATTTATGAGTGGTTTAGTCGCTTTCTGTTTGATGTGCGTATGCGGTTTCTGGATTATTCTTAATTATATGATCACCCGTTTTTTATTTCAAAAATATTCTCAAATATTTCCCTCATTGTTGGTTGTTTATTACTTTCAAAGTAAGGTAACGATTGCTACTTAACCTAAAAACGTCAGTTCTGGAATACCTGCAAACCGTAGTGGGAAAGTCAATTCAGAAATAGTTGCCAGTAGTATGAATGATTGGACGTAAATAGGCTACCTCGCTACTCGCCGCTAGTAAACTTTGAACGCGGGGCATTATTGAACACGCTACATCAGAAACGAAGCGAAAACTTTTAGGATTGCGGACGGAAAAGCTTTTAAAAATGAATGGCTTAAAATTCGAGTTGAACTGAAAACACATTGGTTTGAAACTAGTTTTTCATTTGACTTAATATGCATCAAAAGCTTGAAACTATATTAAAATACGTTTGTGTACTTATTTCATTTAACTTTGAGGCATGCTTATTAAATATTTTATAATTTAATGAAAAAATATGTTTAAAACTGTTATATGCACTTCACTTTAGTCTGAATTTATAATACATTGGGTATTAAAAGTCATTAAAAAAACGGTGTTTCGGTTATTTTTATCACCGAACATTCATTCTAATACGATGTAATTCTGATACACAAGTTCTGATAAAAAATAATAATCTGGAGTTTTATAAACTTCGGAATGAAATAAGTAATTGCGAGATATTTTTTTCCCTAGATTGGTAACATGGTTATAAATAATCTGTCAATTTTCACTAAGAGATATGATGCTTCATAGAACGAAAGATTCAAATTTTGTTCTGAAAATGAGCATTGTTGTGTCATGCCGCATAAACATTGCCGTGCAAAACGCGTACTAGAGTAAAAAAGACTAACCGTCTATGCCAGTTTACTGTGAATTCAAAGTTGTATGTCGCGTCCTTTTACGTTGCTTTACATTTACTGATTGCTGCGCGTATATAACTTTTTCCTACCAAATATAAGATAAGTTAAGTCAGACAAACTAATAAAACGATCAGTGTATTTCCAGGGCGAAAATGACGGTTTGCATTTTTGACAGAAAATCAGACTGCATTGATGCGCCAGCCACCGCGTTCACTGGACTGGCCCTCTGAGACTTTTTCCTGATTCAGAAGATGTTGAGGAATATGGAAGGACAACGATCTTCAACCACAGAGGAGATAAAACCGAACCACCGATGGAACTAAACGAAATGTTACAAGGATTGGAAAAAATGCTGGCATAAGTGTTTCATATTCGATAGTGATGAAAGGGAAAATACTGACATTGAGGAAAAAATAAAGAAAGCGGCTTCCGTGGTGTAGTGGTGACGCATAACTCACACACGAAAAGTTTCGGGTTCGATTCCCGGTGAGAACACAAAAATAAATACTTAGAACTAACAATAGACAGACAATTGACATGGACAGTTCATGTCAACAATTTAATGGCAAAGTGGCGACTTTATCGAGTCTTTTTTTTAAAATCAAAAACTTTGCTTCAATAGAAGAAGAAATTTTAATGCATGAAGCCTATGTAAAAACTAAAATATGTTATGTGGAACAACTATGGGGAACAGGAAATAAAAAATGATATAAAAAGACTACAAAGACAGCAAAACAAAATATTAAAGTTAGTATATAGTATCTTACAGCAACTAAAGAACTTTTTAAACAAACTAACAATTAAATGTAACTGAACTCTTTAAACCAGAATCCTTAAAATTTATTCATAAATTAGCCACTTATGTAACTGTAGACGAAGAATTGAAACTTGAAAAAATCCGTAGTAAACATAAACACAATACGAGAGTATCAGAAAAATATCATACACATCCTTTTAAAATAAGAAAAGGACAATCGAGACTTATAAACCATCGACTAAATTAAACAATAAACTAAAAGACAAAACTAAACAAAAGACTCAGACAACCTTCACAAAAAATGTAAAAATAAAATTTTTAACAGTAGAATGTGAATTTTAAAAGTAAAAATATTTTGTTAAATTTATGTTATCCGTAAGGGTTTATCGATGAAAAATATAAATAAAAAAAATATGAAAAAATCTCAAGCCGAGTTTACCGTGTTACTGTAATTCTGTAATCTGATGCTAAAAAAAACGATGTACCTACATACACATATTCAGCATATTTTTAAAAATCAAACTGTGTAACTATAAAATACCACAATAATTATAAACAAATAAGATTATTCGTGTACCAAATCGCATCACTTAACACTGTTAAAAGTTAAGTCTTAGGGCGGGTAGTTTGATCGTTAGTAATAGTTAAAAATCAAAATTAATAATGACAATTTTTAAAACAGAATCTTTTTTGTGAAAAAAAAGGGAAAACTTTTTCAAAACTAACCATTTTACTTTTGATTTTTAAGTATTACTAATGATCAAACGAACCGGCCATAATTTTGAAAGAATTAATTATGCGTTTCATAATACTTACCACCGTACGGTAATTTGTTATGTTGTTGTTGATTTCGTTAATACAAATGTTTGTTCGATTAGTGATTTTAGTTCAAACTGTAATTTTTGCTGTTTTTATTTATTATTTTAAAAATTTAAAATAAATTAATTGTTCGTGGGTATACAAGAAATGTTTATGAATTTTTCGCTTCTATAATAAATAGACAGGTATAATATTTTTGTAGAAAATAAAATATACGTAGGTATAAAAAAAGCATAAACGTTTTCCTTATTATTAAAGGGTAACAAATATATCATAGAAAAAAGATTTAATATCTTTAGTTTTGTATTGTTTATTGCTTATTTTTATAAATTAATTTTCTCCATAAAAAGGAGCATTAAATCCACCAATATGTTTTTTTAATGATAAAAATCAGTAAGGAATGCGAAATAGGTTTTACTGATCCCGCTAATAAAACTCATTTCCCTGTCAGAAAAAGATTAACGAGAATTGGGCAAAAGGGAAACCTTAAAAATACCTTATTTAGGTCCACTCAATGGATTATTGACATTTCTGTTCGACGTATTTTGCCTACCAATATACACATATTTATTCGAAATTCTTTTCTATAATGAATCATGAATTTTGGATGGTTTTCGTTGGATAAATGAAAGTTTCTAACATTGATAAAAATATTTTTCATATCAATGTTTAAGCTTATCCATTATTGGTCGGCAACTCTAATTTATTGAATACTTCACAAGAATACATTACATAATTGATTTAACTCTTGTGTGGCTGTGATGTCACACTAGTCGACATAAGACACAAGACTTGATATATTTCTCTAATTTTTTTCAACGATTAATTCGTATTTTTTGTAATCTTCAATTTGACATTTTCACATCCGATTTGGAAAGTACAATTTGTATAACTATGCCAAATGTTAATACAAAAAATATTTATCGTTGTTACGCGAAGAATAAATGTCCGCTAATTCAGCAACACATCTATACATATACTTTATACAAGAGAGAGCACGTAGATAGAAGTCATAACAAAGAACACAGAGACGCTGTTCTTTAGCGGGTGTTGTCTAAAACAAATTCAGTCTGCAGTCGGTTGATGACAGTGATGGGGGGCGTACGCGCATAACATGAGCGGCTTATTTGTGATTTATCATTTATTTTGCTATAACAGGGCTTAATCATATGTTTAATCACATAAATTATGAAAAATAAATTATTAAACAGGATGTATCTCTTTTTTTTTTCAAATATCTGAACTTAAGAATATTCGGTTTTTACTAATAGTAACACGATGTTACATCACCGAGCGCAAAGGGATTATTTACCACAGTCTTTTAAGAGTTAACAATGTATTCCTCATTAAGAAAACCGTGCCAATGAAGATACTTCACAAATTATGTTTAATTTGGTTTATTTTCCTTACAAGCATATAAACTTTAAGCTAATATTAAATTAAAAGTTATAATTGTCGGTGGAAATAATCTTCAATCCACCAGCGGTTAAAATCTTCTTGGGTTATCCCTGATCACTGGACTACGCAGTTTTTATCAGGTCATGGTAAATTTTATGAAAAATTATTAATTAAGTAATATATTGTACAAAGACCTACTTGAAGGTATTCTCCATCCCTGTTGTAATTTGTTATTGTCAATGACTCTCGAGGGGGTGAAATCCAGTCTTCTGTCTACAAACTCAAATATTGTAATAAAACCAACTGGGCTAAGAAGAAGTTTAAAAATTGGAAAGTCGTTTTCAGGCGTTGCCTAGTTTGTGAAATAATTCAGTCAGATGAATCTCTTCACAGCAATAAAGGTTTCAGCTCTTTGACTTCACTAAAATCAACAAATGGAAGAATTGAAGAAATATGGATGTTCAAACGTAGGCAAAATAGTGAATGTTATACAGTGTGTAAAGTAGACACTTAAACCAGCCAATGACAGGTCATAAGCTCCGTTCCTTCTTTGAAGACTATTAAAAACAAAAAAAACCTAACAAAAAAAACCTCTGAACTTCCTTATTTTCAAGAGTATTCTAAAGCGAAAATGACGGATGCTTGCTCACGTCTCGCGGCTTGTTAGCGACATTTTGACAAAAAAACAAACCGCATTGCTGCACCAGCACAAGGATTTGGCTTCCTGCGACTTTTTATTTTTCTCAAAGATGAAAAGGACTATAAAAGGACAAAGTTTCGCTGACATAGAGGAGATGAAGATTGAATCGCTGACGTAACAGAAGGCCGTACTAAAAGGTGCATTGCGAATGTTTTGATGGTTGGAAAAACCGCTGGTACAAAATTTTATTATATCCAATCGTCTTTACTTTGAAGGGCAAAATATTGACATTGAGTATTATTATTTATATAAAGATTTTTTTTTTATCAAACTGTGCACATATTATTGTCAATAAATAACATATGTCGAGTTCCATGATATAGGTAAATTCCTTAAACACCATATAATTGGCCATATTTCAAAAGACCGAATCCATAGATATTTAGTCCATCAGAACTTTTTGTCCAACTTTCTCATCGATCAGAGCCTTTGAAAAACTTTTAATTAAGAAAATTGTTATTTGAAATCAGATTCAAAGTATTTGCAGCGCTTCATTATAACTAGAACAATTTCTCATTACGACCCGTGATTGGACGAATAAAATAATACCAAAATGCCTACAAAAGTGGGGACATTTAAAATTACTCGGTAAATATGATAATGTCAATTTGCGAATGTTTAAAAAAGTATCTTAAATTAATCATATAAAGATTGTAATTACTTTTACTCTCAGAGTAATAACGCGCTAAGCTATAGAGGAGCCCAAACGTAGGAAAACCATTCTATGAATATTAGGTATTAAGTTGGCTACAGTTGGCAGCAAAACAATGGGCCATACTCAGGCCAAGAATTGCCAAATGAATATTAATTTGCATTGTAAATACTTTTGAATATGTACCTGTGTATTTATTATTGCAGGGTTATTCCAATTAATTTTTCTATAATTCACCCATATTTATTTTATAAAACTGAAAATACATGTGTGTGTTTATTTTTTTATTTATTCATTCATTTTGTTAAAAAAAAATTACTTATTTTACATTTATTGAGACATAAATCCCAACTCCGTAGAACCTAAGTCCTTTGTTGAGATTTTTTGTTTGTCCGTCATATCTCCGAAACGGCGAGTCGTAGTGGCCTAAAATTTTGACACGTCATTTTAGATGCAATTTCAAGTTTAACGTCGTTATTTTTGAATAAAATTTGAATCGACCTCTACTCGATAAAGACTTAAACTTTATATGGATGCTTAATGCGGCCCTGACATATTGCCCGTAATCAAGAGTAAACATACTTTGATTCACAAATTTATCCCCTAAATTGAGAAAAAATAGTATGTGAAGTCAATATGTTGAGATAAGGAAAGTTTTTAAGCAACATAATACACGTGTCGAGACAATAAATGCCAAAAATCAATGTAAATCATAGAAAAATATTTGAAATCAATTACCTGTGAAAACTGACTCCTTTAACACCTTTGACGCTCCTACTGTTGTAACCAAACATACAGCAATTCACCACTGTCGATTTTTATTTATTAAAACTTAAATATCCAAGTTATTTACAAACAAAGCCAAGCACAGCGACAAAAGCATCCAATAGAACCGTTACGCGTATGTAGTCAAATAAAACAAAATGGGCGCCAATTTGCTGCTAACCAACATCGCTTGTGTTCTATGAAACATAGTGTTTTATGTACGTAACGTTATTTTTGTTTCTTATTTGTGAACAAGCGCCCCCGTCTTGTAGTTTAATGGTCAGAGCATTTGCTTACCTTACAAAAGATTCTGGGTTCGATTCCCGGCATAATTGACATAAAATACTTAAATTTAAAAATTACAATTTTCATTTGTGTTTTTGGATAATTTATTTATTCATATTTTCCATTATGAACAAATATCAGTAATAAAAATAATGTGACCTCACTGGGCTTACCCGTGTCGAGGACACGGGTATTTTTACATGTGAGAATAAACAAAGAAGATTTAATAAACAGAGATAATTAATTAACAAGACAGTTTTAAACACTACGTACATAAGTTTATATTTAATTTATGTACACCTATATTATTTATATTATAAAACGTACAATAAAAAAACAAAATTACAACATAAACTATACCATTTGTGAAGCAGTTTATTCAATATTGGTTTGGGCGAATAAATAAGACAATCTATTTAATATATTTATCGATTTTTTTATAGCCTTTGTCAGCATTTTCGCATTTCTAATTGTTTTTATTGACAGTGGAAGCAGGTTATAGATTTTATGCGTACATTGGCGGGTTCATTATCCCGTGAAGATTTTCTACAACCCAAAAAAAGGTTTTTTTTAGTTTCAATACGTTTGGGGAAAAAAAACGTAGATACTAAAATACAACAAGCAATATGCTCATGGATAAACGGATCGAATACTGATCTTCAGTAGGAAAGAGAAAATAAAAGGAGAGGAAGAGAGGAGTTTTTAAGGTTATGAAATGTTTCATCAGACGTGAATTAAACAAATATTTTTTATATATTTTTAAAGACTTTTTCCGTAACACACCTCGGTAGAAAAAATCCATGCGAAAAACAAACGAGTTTTTTTAAGGATAAAATAAAAATACCCATTGTTAAATGTAACTTAAAGAAAATTAAGATTGACTAAGAAAAATATTTAGCTGAACCTCTCACAAAACGCGAGACCGGCCAACAGAGGGTGCTGTCAAAAAAATATAAAACAAAAAACGCAAAACAGATAAATTTTTTTACGCCGACAGCCCCCAGCGAGTACGTGCCGTTTAACTTTTGAAGCTCTTTGTTATAAATTATTCTTACTATTGTAAATCAGTGGAAAATACATCTCATATAAGTAATCTTCATTGCTTATTATTTACTCATCATGACCAACATAATTCTAAATAACTATATTTAGTTAATCTCAGATCGGGATAAACTTTTAACGAATCATATCCTAACAGTGGAGACCCCGAACTTTTGAAAATGCTGCGGTCCTTACGAAGAGTGCAGTATGTGGCATTTTCGATAATATTTTGTTAAATGCAGATTCGGAATCACGAAGAAAAGATTTTTATTTTAGTCTTACTCACTTATCAATATTCCTTTAGGGACCATAAAATCCAGTAAGCAAAATTGCAGTTACTAGATTTTCAGTTTGAAAATTTGTTTAACTTTGTTTAATTTAAGTTTAATTTAAGTTTAATTTATATTTTAAATTGAAATATCAATCTAAATATGTAAACCAAATTGATCTCTTGGATTTTTTTTTTTTTGATACATGGCAGTGATGACATTCATATTATTGAAAGAACAATAACAACTTCTTTAATTATTTCAATAATACATTATTTTCGTAATAATCCATCCTGAAATATTTTTTGTTAGTTATCAAAATACAGACATTGGTGGAATCCCTCAGTATCAAAGATGGCCAAACGACCCCATACCTATTTCGAGAAATTTTCGAAAATATGTATTAGCACTTTTTAGTTTAAATGTTTACTAAAATATTTTTTATTTGATGATATTTGGTGCCATTAACACTTTAAATAATTAACCTAAAGTTTAACATAACAAGAAACGCTATTTTTATTAAGTATTACAGTTTCAGTTGGCCGCTTTTGATACTATTTTAAGCGTTTGACAATCTTTGATACTGAGGGCCTCATATATTAAAAAAAAAAAAAGTTTACTGTTGTGCACATAGTGCAATATCAGAATAATTACAGTGTTATTACAAAAAACATAAACCTAACATTGCACCTATTACGTACACAACACAATATACAGGTGTTCTTTAACCCTGTCACATCCGAAACCACGATGATCAGTATGGGCAAGAAGACATTTAACACCTTGTATAATACAATTTCTGACAGGACAACAAACTGTGACAAGAATGTGTTTAACGCGTGATTCTACTTGTGTGAAATATGGTGTTAAAATAGGCTAAATATTAATAATTATTCATTGAGGCTAATGTTATTAATCAAGGTAGTTTAAAAAAGGCTAAATATAATAATTGTAAATAAGACTCAGCTTCCGTTTGTAGCAAAGAGCTGAGTCGATAAATATATCGAGATCGCACATCTTCTCAAATTTGGAAAAATTACTTATCGCTTTTCCTAATAGAGAATTCTGAGCTGGTCTGGTGTTGGATTTGTCGTTGCTCAGTAACGAAGTATGTCTAGTTTGACGAAGGGGAATATATAGAACATGTGGGTATTTAAATATTTGAGAAATGCGTACTTTTTAAAATGCTGAATGTTGTTATTTGCTGCAGAAAGTCAGTGACTAATAATCAAAGGAATAAAATTTCAGTCAAAGGCATGCTAAATAATATTATGCTATATTTCAATTGATCTACGTTCCTGTCGATCAAAAGTACAATGATTTTATTGTTGACAAATGCATGTCTGGAACCGTGAAGTGGCGACTGCGACTGTGTGGTCGTCACATTAACCCAGATTATTTATTGAATTTGGCGAAACAAACAGCGAGCAATCTAATTTGCCGTGTCGTCGTGATCTGATTGTATGTGATGCCTGATGTCAATAAACCGAGACAGGGCTATTAAAAATTATTGATGCTGTATGCATGCAGTGGGTAATGGTTTCCGTATGATATAAATAAAAAATCTGGTTACACATCAAGATAAGGCGCTTTATAGTTAATTTTGCTATGAATAGAGGAAAAAGATCCAAAGACTATCCCCACAAGTGGAGGACACACCAAAAGTACGTGTTTTTTCCGCTCTAAAGAAAGCACAGACCCAAATGTATTAGCATTCCGCCGGATCAGCTGCTTGTCCCATTATATTGTTTAAACCTCAGAGTAATAATTCTTTATATAAGCCCTTAAGTGCTATTGCATAGAACAGAAACGTTCCAAATTTT
The DNA here is from genome assembly GCF_059751315.1 of Micrasema longulum. Taxonomy (NCBI): domain Eukaryota; kingdom Metazoa; phylum Arthropoda; class Insecta; order Trichoptera; family Brachycentridae; genus Micrasema; species Micrasema longulum. The sequence goes on from NW_028278329.1 coordinate 22,368, forward strand.
TGGTTTAGTTTTTAGTTTAATAATAAACGCATGTTTTTAGTTAAATACAAAAGAAAACACCGGCTTGAGACTGGGTTACAAAATGGGTAACAAGATCATTAATCCAGTGGGTTATGCAGATGATGCGGCAATAGTGGCTGAATCTGAAGACGACTAACAACGCATGTTATACTGATTCCATCTTGTATTACAACGGTTTAATATGTCTATTTTAGTTTCTTAAAAGAAAAGTCTATTTATAGCAAGACAACCAAAAGGTGTAAATTGATTATTGACAATGAATTGATATAGCAAGTCGTAAGCTTTAGATATTTAGGCATTGATATATCCAGCCATGATGATTTGTACAACAAAGTCCGAGATCAAGTTAACAAAACCTCTAAAGTGTCCGGATGTCTAAAATAGATCATATGGAAAATTAAAAACATGCGAATTGACAGCAAAGTTACTCAGAAATCAGACTAGAGTGAAATCGGAAACTGGTAAAATTATTGATGAAGAAAGGGTCACAAAGACGGTTTGGTCACGTTAAAAGAATGAATGACGGAAAAGTGGTAAAACAAATACATACGGTGAGAGTGAAAGAAAACGTGGAAGAAGACAATCAAGAAAGACGTGACATGATCAGATAAACCAAAATTATTAATAAATAAATAAATCATCAGATAAACCAAAATCGATCGAAGTGTACTTGCAAGATGTAATTTTAAGTGTGTGGAAGAAGCTAGGAATGTATGTCAGGAAAAAACATGTGTGGCGTTCTATCCTTTCTGCCTAGCTTTACGGGGAGAAGGCGTGATGGTGGTAGAAACAGTATTTTACTGGATGAATCCTTTGATAAATAAAAGTTTTACATTCGATTGGAGACCAGCTCTTTAATATCTGTCCAATGCAAGAGATTTATGCTTTAAACCCGCTTTTAGGGAAAATACGGTTTCGCTCTCGATGGGATTGAACCCACGACCTTGAGTAAACAAATCAAATACGTGGGTATTTCAGCCATGTTTATTGCTTTTGGGCGATAGTCCTATAAATTGACATACGAAGACGTTTGACCCGGTTGGATTTATCGATATTTTCCAAAAAAAAATATTAGGAAAATTATTGGAAATTTAAGTATTGCGTTGCCAAAAGAGCCAAATTTACCTACTATAAGATCGTAATATGAAAAAAAGGAAAATGAGAGAGTTTGGATGAGTTAATTTATCATAATAAATTAACAAAATTAACCACAATAATAAAATAATAAGAGAAAGATATAATATAAAATCAAATACAATTTTGATTCCCTTCAGTTAATTAAAGAAAAAGGTATTTCATGGAATTATACGCTAAAGTTATCCTGAACATAATATAACGTTTTATGAGTCCTTAATTAAGTTCTCAAAGCATGTGATTCTAAAGAAATATAACTTTTCGATGGTATTAAATATTAATTATAATTAATTATTACTTTAGGTCTCATATTAAGAATTTTTGACATTCACGAAATATTTTAACATTAATTACATAATTAATTGAATGTCATAATGGTAGAATTTCGACTAATTTATTAAATTGAAAAAGTTTTCTTTTTTTTAATATAAAAACATTTTTCACTTTGTGATAAGACATTTGAAGCTAATTTTGATTAAATCAATTTGTATAAAATGATAAAACTTTCAGATATACGTCTACCGGTTTTGAGGTTACTACTTCATCGTCAGGTTTATACTATGCATGAGTCCTTGTTCTAATTCTGGAGATTCTAGGAATTAAGAATGATCACCTTGTTTTTATATGAAAAATAATTGAGATGCGCTGCGAATGGTAGCATAACCCAATGCCGTATGCACCATTGGGTTATGCAGATGAATTTTGATGAAGATGATGATGTTGTATTTTATAATGCAAATTATTCAGATATTTTTTTAAGAACTTATCTCTTCTTTTAAACAAACATTATTTTAGATCAATGACAAAGCATAAATAATCTTTAAAATATTTCAACAATTAAATTTGCTGTAAAATAATGACAATGCATTTAAGTTACCTATTGTATGCAAAATACTCGATTATTTCTGGTTGGGGCTTTGTAAAAATGCATTCAAAATATTATTCATACTCAATTGTAGGGTCAAAGAGATCAAATTATTAAAAGCAATTATTATTATTGATGAAATAATATGAAAATAACAGGCATTAATCGGCTCGGCAATCCATTTGATAGTTACATGACAAAAAAATCAGGTATTAGAGAATAATTTAACCGCCCCCCAGGGCATAATTTGATCGGACTTTGGGGCCTCAATTAATAAACTGATTCATCGACTGAATCTTACCCATATCAATAATGACTTGGTGGACGTTGGTGACTCATTGCATGTTAAGTTTAGTCTATACAAGACGACCTGTATTTCATAGGTAGGAGATGCTAGTACCTCACAGTTCTAGATAACAATTTTTTTTTATGATTTATCATTTGGTATTCTTTAAAATTGTTTAAATTTCTTTAAAAATGTTTTTTTTTCTTTTCTTTTCTTGATTTTATTTAAAGTACAAAACATTTCTTATAATCAGTAAGTATTTATATGTATATTTATACTAGACTAGCGGACCCAACAGACGTTGTCTTGCCCGAACTTAGCAAAAGACTTTTCATTGATAAGTAGGTACCTAGGTACTTGTTTGAGATTAAATTCCAAAACTAAAAATTAATAATATTCAAATATTGAATTTAAGTAGGTATCTAAGTAATTGTTTATAGTTGAATTCCAAAACATAAAACATTTTTTTTTTTGAATATGGCATTCTTTTTGCAAACGTCAAACTCCGGTCTTCTCACCAACAGAGGGATGTACTAATGTAGGAATACGATTTTTAAAAATGTATTGAATTTAATATCGGGTTGTATTGAATCGGGTTGTGGTCCTGTGGCTAGTGTCTTGGACTCACGGACCAAAGGTTTGTGGTTCGAATCCTACTCTACCCCAACTTGATTCCCATTTTCTAATAGTGAGTTATTTACAACTCGTTGAAAATGGCCCTCAAAATGAAATATTTGGGTAAATCATAAGAACGCAAATATTTCTTTTTATTAAAAAAAAAAAATAAAAAATTAATTTGGTATTGTCAAAAATCCAGTAAAAAGAAATAAATGGGTAGAAATTATAAGGAATTTAGGGAAATAATCTGATTTAGATCCACAACAAATAAATGCTGTTATAACTGGTAATATAATTTTTAATCTGTGAATCTTTTTTTGGACTCCTTAATTTGTAAATAACTATTTTGTAATAATTTGTTTTAAATACTATTTTTTCTTTTCTTTTATTTAGGAAACATACACTACAGTTACAAAGTTCAATATTCTACACAGTTAGACTTAACTCTAATGGACCAGTGAAGTTTCCATATTATAAAGCAATTATATGTAAGGTTATTAACGAATGTATAAAAACGAGAAGGAAAAAAAACATAAATGGAAGTTGTTTAAAAAATAAAATTTAAGTAAAAAAGAGTTATTTTAAAGTTTGTGTATTTACTGATGGAAATAATATTAAAAATGAATAAAATTTGTCAAAGTAATTAAAAGTTAAGAATAAAAATAAAGAATGAAAAACATGCTCAGATGTAAAAATAAAATAAAATAGTATTAACATTTACAAAAAGAAAGGAAAAACATAAAGATATAAATAAACTATACTTGCCTTAATATAATTCCACTTACAAGTATGTATTTTATTGTATATGCAACTAAAATGTAAAAGGCACTAAGCGCCGTTTATTTCAATGAAATAAAATAATGGTCGTAGTTTTGATGGTCTAAACCAAAATTTAATTCAACTGTGATTGTTGCATTGAGCGTAAAGTGATCATGAGTCAATGACAGGTTATATAATAAACCCTGTAAATAGAATGCACGGACTTTAAAATTTCCTACCCAAAAAATATCTTTTTCTGTTGAGTCATACGTATGTTAGTCTTGCCCATATTATTTTGAAAAAACAAGCTCGCTACTGGCAGAACAATACCTTAATATCTCAGCTATCCTAACGAGTTTCCCTGTAAAAAGCTTCTTGCTTGTTCTGTTTTTAGTTCCGAATGCGAGTATTTATATACATTTTTCGCTATAATCCCGCAAGTCTCTAAAACATGGCCCGTACGAGACTTGTAAATGAGATGAGAATAAAAGTGCACTAAGTCCATTTAGTAGAATTTAGATGCTCAAAAGTTTGTCAAAATTTATCTTTATTTATTCATTTTATTCACAATATATTTATTTAACATTTATTGAGAACCAAGTCCCAGCTCCATGAAACCAAAGTCATGTGTTGAGTTGTGTTTCTGTGTTTTATGAATTTATGTATGTGTATGCGCATGGATGTATGTACATGTGTGTGTATGTATGTATATATGTGTGTATATGTTTATGTGTATATCGGTAGTCAGATGGCAGAAGGGACCATATGTAATTTTCAAAAATGTTCCGGAGAGCTAATGCTTATTTATCTTAGCTACATTTATTTATGATTTCTTTGTTGAGTTTCTGTTATATATTTTTCTTTGCATTATTGATTTAAATGGCTAAAGCCGTAAATGTATTGAATATTAGTAAAACATTAGGTTATAATATAGGAAATAGCAGAAAAGAAATAAATACATGATAATATTTAATTAGATTCAAAAACTACTCTTACTCAAATGAATGACATAACCCCCACAATACATCACATATAAATAATACAATCACTAGATCCTCAACACATAGACAACTCAAACAAATACAAACTAAAACCACTTTCGGACCAAGAGATTTTGAGTTTTATTCAATTAAAATCTATAACCTACTTCCACTATATATTAAAACAATTAGTTACGAAAAAATGTTTAAAAAGGCCATTAAAAATGGATAGTGGAGCTATCTAGAAGTAAAATGAATTGTCTCATTCGCCCATACCAATATTAAATCAACTGCTCCACAAGTGTATAGCTTATGTTAGGTTTTTGTTATATTCATTGTGTGTTTTGTAATATAAATAAAATAGATGTACATAAATACCTTGTTTTTAAAACTGTCTGAATATTTGTTAATTATCTTCGTTTTTTTAAAGTTAGTCTTCTTTGCGTATTTTCAAATGTAATAAAAAAAACAGTATATTGTTAAGTGTCCTCGGCACGGGAAACCCCAGTGAGGTCACATTATTTTTATTATTAATTATAGTTTGTAAGCAAAAAATATTAATAAATAAAAAAAATTAAAATAATAATAATTGCGTGGGGGTAAGCAAAAAATTTGAAAAAAAATATGCCGTTTGAATCCCATTATTCACCTACCGTTCTAAATTAATAATGCTGGCATGCTGTCGCTGATTTCCTTTTTATATTAAAAAATATAAAAGTTCAGTACTCGCATCGGCTCCATATGACAAATATTTGCCAAAGAGCCGTATTCTAAAAATGTGGAGTTAGACCATCGTAATTTTATGTTGTATCCACAAGTTGTGTGTCTACCTTTCATTGTTTAGGCATTATGGACACAGCAACCGTCACATTGGAAGACATGAAATTATTTATTTACAATTAAAAAACATGGTTTCGTTCTACCGGTTCGGTTGGAAGTCTTATTGCGTAGCGGGAAATTTAAAATGCATAAATCTTAGCGGTAAGGTTAATTCGGTATTATTTAAAACGACACCCTTTAATTAGTTAAATAAAAAGATATTTGTTTTGTGTACTAATTAATGTATATGAATTTTAGATTAATCTATAATATTTACCATTTAATATTTTTTTACGTAACTCTTATTTACAATATTTGAGTTTGTCCAAATGTTCGTAGACAAAAGACAAGATTTCACCCCCTCGGGAGTCATTAAGATTAACAAATTACAACAGGGATGGAGAATACCTTAAATAAAGGAATATGGAAGTCGAGGCATTTACAGGGCCTATGACCTGTCATTGGCTGGTTTAAGTGGCCACTTTATACACTGTGTAACATTCACCATTTTGCCTATGTTGCTATACTTTACGGTTGATTTTTCTGTTAGTCCTAGGTTATTCGTAAATCAAATTATTTGACGCTCTTGTATTTCTTGAATATATATTGTCTTTAAAATTAAATTTAATATTCGTCTTTATTCTTATTTTTCATCTAAACTATCATTTTTAACTTTTCTGGGTAAATTAATTAATCTAAATTGAGCATTTTTGTTATTTTATATAAATCTGTAGTTCTAGTATATGTATTTAAATGAAGTATTACTTTAAGTGCTTTATTCATTGTTCTTTTAACTAATTTTTGCATTTGTTTACTACACTGCGACCATATTATTAATCCACATACAAAGTGTGGAGGTATGAAAGCATTGTATATTGTTAATTTTGTCTTTTTATCAAAGACTTCCGTTCTTCTCATTACCACAATAATGGAACCCAGTTTTTTTTATAACTGCTTCGATATGTTTTGTCCATGCCAATTTGTCATCTACTTCTAGACCCAAGTACTTTGCATTGTCTTCTGAACCCTACAGATGATCCTCAACAAAATTCACGAGTGGTGCAATAAAATTAATCTGTTTCTCAATACAGATAATTCCCAGGTTATTCATTTTTCTAAAAGTAAGAAACCTTTAATTTTTTACTATTTTTTGAACCACGCTCTAATTATTTTTTTATGATACACTTACATTTATCAAACATATTGACAAGATCTCAAATGAAGCGCTAAGTATGTTGGGGATTCATTTGCAGGGTTACTGGCAAATTAAAAAATATATTACTAATCAAGTGACTTTATTGCACCTTGGTTAGAAGTCGTTTAGAATATATTTCTCCAGTTTGGTAGCCCCGTTAAAGTGTACATTCTGATACACTTGAACGCGTCTAAAAGAAATTTCTAAAAATTCTAAATTTTATACTGCACATTCCAGCTGCTTTATATAATAATAATCAATTGTTATCTTTATAAATTTTTTTTAATCTTTCCGACTGCAGAATTCTTGTAGACCTAATATTACTTTATAAATTGATAAATAATTAATTTATTGACTGTTCAGATTTGCTGGAGTTGGTGTGTTTCCATATACCTGGTCGACATACCCGCCGCAGATCTCCTTTTTGTTCTGCAAGTTCTTGAGCCGACTATCACATGCATTCGCCTATCCCCAGGCTCCACACATATGGTAATCAGTATGAGCATAATGCTGATATATTTGGTTCTGGACTTGATAGTTGTAAAACGAGTTTGATTTTTTTTCTCACATATAATTCATGAACTTTTTTGTATGTTTAAAAATGTTTTGCTTTATCATATTTATGTACATATTATAAAAATATTTTTGGTTGCTTATGCGTATTAACTTGCAACTATTGTTATAATTGTTAATTTTTTTTTTTGTATTTACATATATATGTTTCTTTTTTCTTCATTTTCGTCGAATATAAATATATTCAATGTATATGTTAAAGGCAATTTATGCCGCTTATGTAAAATAAATAAATACTGAATTATTACTGTGCCGAATCAAATTTTTCGTCCTCTCACATGGTAAATAGCATTTATTTCTAATGCCAACAATAACAAAGATAAATTATTACGTTTTTATTGTAAATTGACGCCAAGTTAGAGGTTTGGTATAATAAGAAAACAAACAGTACTCGCAAAGATTTTTAAAATGTATGTTTTTGTAATGATCATTATTATATTAAAACAAGTTTACTTTTAAGCCTCTTATTCAAAAATAAAAGATGTTTAAATTATGAAAAATCATTAATTTGTCTATCTTGAAATATGGGGTTTTGGTTTACTTCTCGCATTTAGAAGAATTATCTGTGTGCCATTTAAATTATTCTATTTTATTGGGTAATTAAATTTATAGATATATGCCGATACTCGGTACAATTCAACATGCCTGTTTATTATTATCAACCATCTGCAAAATTACACAGAATAGATGTAATTACATTTGACATTTGTGTTTTTATTGAAAATATATTTCTATTACAAAATAAGTTATAAGCGTGTACTTATATAATGTCGTTAATTCAAATTTATTCCTTAGAGATTATTCGAAAACGTTGAATAAGGATCATAAAACATGTCTTGATATTTCGACGACAGTTTATGTTTTACATACCCGACACATGCAGGCCAAGGTGGGTAGTAAGAGTATGTTGCATTCCTTAAAATCAAAGACAGATTGAATATATCCTAATGTCTGAGTGTTCTCAATTCCTCATTTCTATGCACAAAATATATATGACGATATGCTGATAAATTCAAAAGTGGTAAGTAATGTAAATAAAATATGGTTTTAGTTCATCTCACTACTGATATTTTGAATACCCAAAGGATTTGAATGAATAGCAGTTTTTTGTCAAAATGCGTGTTTAAATTAGACACATTTGTTTTTTTTTTAAACTGAAAGCCGAACACGCTTAACATAAATCATGTGAAAAAGTTAAGCTTTTAAAGAATTCTTGAGATTGGAATGTCTTCTAATCTATAAGTTAGTAGTATGTTGGTTAACATACAATTATTAACACGTATTTTAAAATGATATTTCTCACAGGTTGATTTTGATTTCTTGATTTTTTGGGAAGTTTTTTTTAAGCAATGTTCTATATTATGTTCTTCCAATCATACAATATGTTATTTATCTCAAGAGTACGCGTAAAAATAATTTCAATGAGCAAATCACTGCTACAAGTCGGAAAACTATTGCGGCCCTCCCGGCCTTTGTTAATAGCCTTTCGGGTCTAGGTTAATTGGAATCTTGGACACCTAGAAATCACAGCCCTTTAGGCCTCAAATGATTTTTGTTGTTGTTTGGAGTGATCAAAATGTAGTAAAGAAGAGTTTGCCACCATAAATAGTGCAATCAAGAAACACACAAAATGTTTTGATTCATCAAAAATATGCATTCAAGAAGTTAGGTTAATAAGCGGATAAAATAAGAATTTTATCGTATGGGTGTTAAATAAGACATAGTTTCATTTCAAACGCATGGTCTAAATTCACGACACGGTAAAATTGGGATGAATTGTATATTTAGAACATGAAGATACATGTATTTTTAAATTTTGTTTAGCACGGCTACTTTTGGGTAAAAATCCTGCAAAAAAAATCTAGTAAAGATAAGTTGGCCTTGTAGTTAGAGGTTAAAATGTTTGCCTGCCATTAAACAAAAAATGATACAATACAAATCAATTCACCCAGGTAGTTTTACTGTGCCGCGTGCATTTGTACGATCTAAAATAGGCATATGTCATATTCTAAATTGAAAATATATTTATAGCTGTATAAATTTCAAAACAGTTAAAATAGAGTTGCCAGATACAATTTTATTTCCATAGATCAAAAAAATCGATCGAGTGTAAAAACGACAGTATTTATGGTAGGTTCCATCAACTAAGTATAATTTTTTTTTGGTTGAAATTGAATAAATAATACCTAGGTATTCTCCATGCTCGCTTAAATTCCAATAGACCGTTCTTTGAAAAATCATACGATAAATATTAAATCAACTATTCTTACCTAGGTAGTTGTTGGAGTGGTGCATCTCCGTGACGTTGATTCTGCACGCCCCTTGAGGGATCGTGGTCAGCAGAGTGTACCCGAGGGGCATTTGGGACCGCGTGAACAGCCCCGACACCAGGCGGGCCCCGCAGCCCTGGCTCGGGGGCGAAGGGTTCCACGCCGACACCACGCCATTCAACCCTACAGCCTGAAAATAGTAAAGAAACACATCCTCAGTCTTTGTAGTTTAAAATATTTAGATTGTGTAAGAGACAAAATATTAAATATTAAGGTAAGCATGTGATCTCTAGTCTGACATCAACTAAAGAACTGTTTGAAAACTAAACAATCAAATGTACCTTAACTATTTCAACTAGAATCTTTTAAATTGATTTATATATTGGCTACTGATGCAAATTCAGTAACGCTACCACGGGATACGGGACTGTAATGATGAGATAAATATCTTTGAAATTTCAGACCCGCTTGTTTTTCAATTGTCCCGTTCCTCGATTATGAACGCTATCTTCATCTATATATATCGAGACGGTATACTTAACTTCTGTACTATCTGTATCTTACCTCGGTATGTCCTACCTACTTGTCATATCGATAACATATGACCGAAACAAGCCATTGGAATGACCGCAAACAATTAGTCCGCGTTTTTTACGTCATTTACATTAAAAATAATTCTCATTTTTATTTTAAATAGGCTTCTGAAATAAAGAGTGCTCAATTCAAAGCGATTATAAACTCCAATAAATGCCAATTCAAGCAAAAAATGCTAGCTTGAACATGAATTTTTCATGACTTTTGGAAATCACCTAGATGGTACACTTAACGATCATCTGTATGTATATATCGATCTGTACCGATCGACTACAAAGCCGGCTCCTATAACGTCTCGATACATACACTCGAAAAGATAGTAAAACAGATGGAAAAAATATGATAACTAAATTATTTTTTTAGAGTGGTAACTTTCTGACGCCTCGATCCTCTTATTTGTTAATAGGAGAGAACCTAGAGACATTATTTCCACATCTTAGCGTTCGTTTTATTAAAGTGACAGTTATGTCGTTTTTAATAGGCTTTTAAGAAAAAAAGTGCCAGCCTCAAAACGATCAAAATTTTTAATAAATCATAATTAAAGGAAAAATTGCTCGGAAGAACGAAATTTTTGACACTTTTAAAGCGTAAATAAACGTATCGAGGGTTTCTAGACTCGTCGGTATAAAATGATGTACTTACATCAAAACTTGATGGTGGGGGGGTATCGATACTATACCTTTGTAGTCGGTCGGGAGACTTTTACCTTCAACTATGACATCATACTGAAGGTATGACGTCTTTATCTTCCCATCATAATCGAGGCCCTGATAAATTGTCGAAAGTAAAATATCGCGAGTTGGTACCTGCGTGCGTGCGATTCAGGACAATCTCTAGGAGGCAGAATCACACTGCAGATAGGTTTACTAAATTTTATACGACCGTCATTTAACGCCTTTGACATTGGCACTCTCAGAACGGTTCATTTTTCTCTTTTCCGGTCAGTGGCATCCTTTGATATAGTAGGCTGGGGAGATTGCACGGCAAAACAAAAAGTAATCAAATATATCTTTAAAAAAAAAAAAAAATACTAAGAGTGATGCTTCGATGTGCCCCCACTTTCCAATCTGCGACATTGTTTCAATTAATGAAAGTTATGGACATTAGACATTTAAAAAAACGAGTCATTGACAGATTCCTGGCAATACAGTTACTAGAGGAGATTTCAGCAGAATGCTCCTACGAGGTTTTTCTGTAATTTGAACTATTTAATACCAAAAACACGTACGACTTTTGCTGAGAAAAAAAATTATCTTTTGTGACCCCAAAAGTATTTAATGTCCTGAATGAAAATATTAAATTCTCCGAAACGAAAGCTATTTTCAGGAGAAGTGTTCAAGTTTGGATTTTGTCTAAGGAAGGAGACCATTGCAGGAGACTGCCGCGAAATATTGCATAGATTTATGTACTATAAAGCTTGCTGTCCAGAGGTTTATTAAAATACATATTTAGGTTGTGTTTATGTAATAATGTATTTTTTTGGAATTGTTTAATAATATCTATGTTTTCACTTTACATTATTTTGTATCCCAACTCAACACAGGGCTCTTGGCCTCATAGAGTTAGGATACGTAATTATTTTTTGTTTTTATTTAAAAAAATACATTTTTTCTTTCCTACAAGAACAAAAAAATTGCCTCGGCTTCGTGGTGTAGTGGTTAGGGCGTTAGCTTACCACGCAAGAGGTCTTGGGTTTCAATTCACGATATGGTTGATATGAAATATTGATTTAAAAACGTGTTTTTACAAAAGAATATTTCATAGTCCTTGGACTGGTGCCCAAAGAATAAGACCATCGTAAGACATTTGATCAAGATACGCTGCGATTGGCGTACCAATACACCCTATAGAACATTAGGCGCGGAATGGCAATGCTGATGATGTGTAAAAAAAAAATCATTGAAGAATAATATTTTAAATGTTTTTTTATTTTTTATACATTAGATTTTTGCAATATGTTCGTATAGTCCTTTTCCACCAAAGAAAGTAGTTTAACTATATATGTTATAATGAAATTGTCAAATGTAGTAATAGCAATCCTTTCACTGTAACTAGACTTAATCAAAGAATTTAAAAATCTTGAAATAAGCGGTGTTAATGGCATGTTTACGAAATTAAATTTTTGGTGCCTTGTATAAAGGCACCAAAAACCCTTTCAGTCCTAAATTAATTATTGAAGATTTTCAATTTTTTACTATGAATGTACTTAAGAATTTGTTTGAATTATTTGTTTTTTTTTTGTTTTAATGGTTTTTTATTTTTTATACTTAAGAAATCATTGAAATTTTATTTTATTTATAAATAATGGGTCTTCAACCGACAAAATTCATTTGAAATATGTTATTGTCCTACAATATATGTTTATTCAATCAACTTAATTTAATTTAACCATAATAAGTTAAAAAAATTCTTAACATATCATTTACAAATACATGAGAAATTCGCTCCAAAACAAACATACCAGCTAGAAGCTAGTTGTCAAAGTTTTAATAAAATCTGAGTTATGCTGAATATTGACATTTACAAAAAAATACTGAGATACTGTTTTTTATTAATAAATTTCATAAAAGGTACATGTTTTTAATTTTTTTTATTTTTTATTATTTATTAAGGAAAAACAACGGTTGTTTTATAAGAATACAAAATATAAAAAATAGAACATACATCCAGTTAAAGTTTTTCACAAATAACATGAGAGAACATGTTACACAGTAAAGAGAAAAATAATATATTTATAAGAAAAGATAAAAAAAAATAAAGACAAATGTTTTATTTTAGCGTTTCAAAAAGTTTTTTTTGAAGTCACAAAATTTTGTATTTAGGAAGTTAAATTTGGAGCAGCTACGATAAATAAACGAGTTTTGAACATAATTTTTTTGGGAAATAAATTATTAAAAAAATGAACTTATCGTGTCGACTTTACGGGACAATTGATTAACATACGCTCAAGAGATATGGACTATCGATAAAATTGTTTAAAATTTTGAAGAGGAAAGACAAATCAGAAATGCTTCTACGTTTAGTAAGGGAAGTTAAACTATGAAATGAAGAAGAGTCTTCATACGAGTCAAAATATGTATATAAAAATATACAGATCTACTTTTATACATCTAGTAAATGTTATCACCGTAACTCTCCAAAAAATGATATTAACTCTTGTGCTTGGAGAGTGACTTACGCTGTTGTAATTCTTTATTTATAAGAGTTTGTATAATTTTGAATAAACGAGTATATGAGAAAAAAAAAAATGAATATTCAAAGAAAAAAAAAATTATAATACATTCATACTAATCAACATTTAATGCAGTTTTTACTCGTGTTAAAAAAAATTCTTTAGATTTACTTAAAATTTATAGAGAGATTATTATAATTTTTACACCTTTGAGGACAAAGCTATTTTGACCATGACTTGTGTGGAATTTAATTTTTTATTTCCAGTCTATAAAAAATTCACTCGCCGCTTTCGAATTTCAGCAGATACGTTAGCAAAAAAAAATTAAAATTCGTAATAAACACCCGGAATATAAGACTTACATATTTTAAAACTTTGTAAATGAAATTATCGTTTGATTAGATTTAATCCGACTGTTGCGCAAAATAATTTTTAAAGGTTTTTGATTGAATTCGTTATTAATTCAATGTGAGTACCTATACCTACACATTCATACTTGATTGAATAAGTAATGACAAATTGAAATAGAAACAACTAACGGTTCGATTAAATATCAATGTTGATTGTTGGTTTTGATTGAGCGAGCTGCTGATTTATGATTAACATTTTGCAATCAGTAATGAGTTAGTTGTACACAATATTGTTTTGGATACACATAAGAATATACAATAAAATATATGAACTAATTTTTCACTTGGCAATTATGTACAGCGCTTTAAAAGGTAATGTTGAAATTTGGAGAAAAGATAATTTTGAAAAGGAACTAATTATTTATTTAATTAATTTTCGATAACATTTGTTTACACGTTCACAAACATATTTGCGTTTTTTGGGCTAAAAAAATTTATATAAAGTAACCAAAAAACAATTATAATTACGTAACATTATACATTAGCAATATTTGTGTGGTTAATATAAAAAATGGGTACATCCTTACTAAATAATTTTTCAGAAACAGCGTTTTTCTGTAACGGATTATTTATTTATTTAACACTATATAAATATATATATACATAAACAATATTTTGAGTTTGTCCAAATTTTTGTCGGCAAGGACTGGATTCAACTCCCTGGGGAGCTGTTAACATTAACTAAAATTTGGACGAACTCAAAATATTGTTGATAAATTAAATTTTGTACTTTTAGTTATTATTATTTTTTTTATTTTTTGCAAGTGATATGATACGGAGTGGCTTAATACAGGTACGCTTTTTTTAAATTTTTTTACATTCTATTTAGTTTTTATATAGAAAACTATAATTGGCCTAAAATTTTGGTTTATTTGTATATACTGTATTTTTTGTTGTAATGGCTGTTGTTTTCTTTAAATAAATAAAATATAAATAAAATATTAAAAATATTAAATATTAAATATTAAAATATTAAATATTAAATTCACCTGGTCCATGAAGAAGTATAGAAATTGAAAAAATAAAAATTTCAGGCGTTGCTTAGTATGCAGGTGAAATAATTCAATTATATGAATCTCACTCGCATGTGTAAAGGTTTCAGCTCTTTAACTTCACAAACTTCAACAGATGAAAGAATTGAAGAAATATAAATGTTCAAATATGGGCAGAATGGTGAATGTTACACAGTGTGTAAAGTGGCCACTTAAACCAGCCAATAACAGGTCATAAGCCCTGTAGATGCCTAGACATCTATATTGCCTTCTTTAAAATGTTCTTCATCTCTGTTGTAATATGTTAAATATATATATACACATACAACAACAACACAACATTCCATTTCCGCACCTAATGGCGCATAGTGCTCTGCATTGGTACACCAATCGCTGTGTATCTTTACCATTTTTTATTACATGAAGGTAAGATGATCAGTCTTACGCTTCAGATACCAGTCCAAGGACGATGAAATATTCTGATGTGAAAACACCCTTTCAAATAATTATTTCATATCAACCATGTCGGGAGTCGAACCAGAGACCTATCGCATGGTAGGCAAACGCGCTGACAACTACACCACGAGGCCGACAAATAAGGGCGGGCATATTGCCTAAACGGAATTTCTTCCTACCTACCCAAACCGTTCAGTTTGAGAAAATTACAAGTACATGGACATATTAAATTTTATTATTTTATACAAAATTAAAAACAATAAGATTCAATTGGAGGGTGCAATTCGAGTAATTTATTAAAAAGACAAGATCTAGATGTAAAGATCGATTTAAACGTATTTTATATAAATAAATTAATAAAAGATTAAACAGTATTTATAAAAAATAAAAACTTATTTTGAATTTTATAGAGTTTGATATGATATAATGATCATAAAATATTAAATAAAAAACATGCTTGTTTAAAAATAAATATTCGTAAATGTATGACATTTTCTTAAGTAATTGTTCGCTCTAATCCAAAAGAGTTTTTTAGAAACATTTAATATAACATCAAGATTTAAAAATCAGTATTCTGTACATTAAAAATGTTTTTGTGTAAGTTTTGTGAAAGCACCATCACTGCATAATCGACCTATTCATGATGTGATTAAATGAAAATACCTACATATTTATATAGCAGTGTTTTTAATCCATAACTTAGTACTCGTACATATTATTAAATTTTTAGTATTAAGAATCTCAGCAAAATTCAGATGAACGCAAAAGCATCCTGTGTATATTATATAACCATTTCATTAGCAACTAATAAAGCAATAGTTGTCTAAGTCACGCTCATAACCGCGTCTGAGCGCGAGAGAGAAATAGATTATTTTCATAATGCGTATGCCGTGCGATGTCATACCATGAGATTTTTCACGGATACTACACAATGCGTATGTGTAAGTATAGTGCACGCGCCAGCCTATAAAAATCCACCAAACAAGCGTGACGTCTCTCCTAACGTAGCGTCTAACATGAAATGACCCTACCGCAAGGAATCAAAGGGGAGGTCGAGTCAACAGGCACCCTTTCACATTATTTGACGCTTTTTCATGGACGGCATCTGTTGACTTTTTAAAAATGTATTATTATGTATTTGTACAATCGACCGTTCTTTCGAATTTTATTGTCTACCGCTAGAGCACGCTTGAAAGAATATTATTCAACATGCTGTAATTGAACATGAAAATACTGAATGAACTATAAAATATTACTTTCTTTTAAATGAACCGTATTAGCAAACAAAACACGTGAAGAAGGTGCTATTTAAATTCGTAGGTAGGCCTTCCGTGCTTTCAGTCTAAAACGTACTTTCATCATGATCAGACGTAGTACCACGCAGAAAAATGTCGTCATCGTGTGTGATGCAACTGGGAAAAACAGAACATATAGATCATTAAAATCGTAAACACAATCGAATATATATTTTTAAAAAAAAAATTCGATTTAAAAAAAAAATA
Source organism: Micrasema longulum (assembly GCF_059751315.1). NCBI lineage: Eukaryota > Metazoa > Arthropoda > Insecta > Trichoptera > Brachycentridae > Micrasema > Micrasema longulum. The sequence goes on from NW_028278329.1 coordinate 39,014, forward strand.
TTATTAAAAAATAAAAATACAATATTACAACTAAATACAACTTTTTACGTTGATTAAATACATATATTTACATCAAAGTTTCCCATCACGTAAAATAAATAAATAATTCTTGTGTACATAATGGGGAGTGACGTCTTACAATAGTTTATTTTACTTTAAATAATAATATTTTTAGGATAACATATATCAAGACGTTCGAAATGTGGATATTGTGAATGCTTTTGCTAGTAGTTTTAAATCTGTTTACTGTTCTACTCCGAATAAAGAGGTGCATCTAAATAAACAAAGTTCGTCTCAAGGCTCGCAAAATATTTCAATAGATTATTTCAGCGAAACTGATGTCTTCAAATCTATTAGTTCTTTAAAGAACACTTGTTCACTTGGTCCCGATTTTGTTCCAACCGCTGTGCTGAAGAGTTGTGTACACATTTTCAAAAAACCACTAACTGTTATTTTCAATCTGTCCTTAAAAACAGGTGTCTTTCCGGAGTTATGGAAGATCTCCAAAATTTCTCCAGTGTTTAAAAAAGGGAATAAAACATGTATCGAAAACTATAGGCCGGTGGCAATTTTATCTGCTCCTGCAAAGGCATTTGAATGGTTGATATATCATTTTGTCTATCCCCAATTAGAACCATTCATATCAAACAAACAACATGGATTTCGGCCTGGGCGTTCAACCAATACAAATTTGATGGTGTTTACGAATTTTGTCACTAAGTCACTCGACAAAGGTGCTCAAGTAGACTGTTCGTACAACGATTTTTCCAAAGCGTTTGATAAGGTAGATCACCAACTTTTGCTTCTGAAACTTCAGAGGATTGGCTTTAGCGACATTCTTCTGAAGCTATTCACAAATTATCTTACAGATCGTAAGCAATATGTGTCATATGGACTGTATCAATCTGAAACATTTAATACCTCTTCAGGGGTTCCTCAAGGATCTAATTTGGGACCATTGTTATTTTTAATCTTTATAAATGATATTGGTAAAGTCATAAAATTTTGTAATTTTCTCTTATTTGCTGACGACCTAAAAATTTTTTGTGAAATACTGACTTCTTCTGATTGTATTAAACTTCAGTGTGACATTCAAAATATAATTCAATGGAGCAAACAAAACAAATTGTTCTTCAATGTTTCCAAATGTTTTGTAATGGCATACACAAGAGCATCCAAAACAATATACTATCGTTATCTCATGGACGGAGTAAGACTTGAAAGGGTTTCAACGTCCAGAGATCTCGGGGTGTTGTTTGATGCTCAGTTATCTTTTAATCTTCATATAGTTAATCTATGTAATGACTCCCTTAAAATGCTTGGTTTTGTTCTTAGAAATGCCAAGATCTTTTCTAACACTCAGATTTTGAGGACATTGTATAATTCCTTGGTAAGAAGTCGTTTGGAGTTTAGTTCCATTATTTGGTCGCCACATGAGACTCGATACTCTTTGATGGTGGAGAGAGTGCAGAAAAAATTTCTGCGCTATCTGTACCTTAAAGAGTGTGGATATTATCCTTGGCTCTTCCCAACTGACTTTTTACTGGGAATGCTAGGCTATCAGTCATTATGGAGGAGGAGGGACGTTCATTTGGGTGTTCACTTTTTCCAGGTGATCGGTGGTCGCATACATAACTCAGAAATTCTGATGGATGTAGGTCTGTTCGTACCTGATAACTATCTTCGACAAAGACAGCATCGATTGTTTTACCTACCGCGATGCAGAACCAACCTGCCAATGGTTATGCCGGTTGGTAGGGCAATCTTGCTACTTAATCGCATCGCCTCGGATGTCGACATATTTCACGACAGTGGGCCTTCCCTTAGGAAAGCACTTTCTAACATTTAATTTTTCTTTTTACATTTTGTTATATTATTTTAATAACATAATTATCTACTGTAATTTGTGATTTATTATTGTATTTAGAATGAATTGGGTCTTTTTCTGTAATGTTCTAAATATCTGAATAAATAAATGAAATGAAATGAAATGAAATAAATTACAAAAAAAACACAAACGGTGTTTTTAATCAGTGTTACATAAAGAAGAATTATAAATGTAACTTTTCATTTCTTTCTTTAATATATTGTATTCCTGACTGTACTTTAAATTATCTTTGTTCATTTCATGAAGGAAAAAAAAATTGAGAGGAAATGCGGTCTTCCTTTTCGTCATACAAACGTATTTCTGTATTTTCTCCTAAGCACTAGTGCAGTAATTTTCTGACACGCAAGAGATATTTATTATTGGCGTGTTTTTATCGATATGTTTTCTTTGATAAATTAATGAAACTTTCTAGTTCATTTAAAATAAATAAAACATAATGGAAAAACGATTTATATATTTTAAACGTAGGAGGAACGGGTTTTTTTCTATGCATACAAATTCGACAAATAAATTGATAAAACTCCAAACTAGTTATTTGATATTAATACGAAGTATTAATTTACCTGTCATCGCAGGTATCAAAAGTTTATCATTACTATAAAGCATGTATAAGTTGACTATAAAGGTATTAGGTTAAGACAGATTTCACCCGTGTTAAGTGAAGTATACATTTTAGAAATGTTTTTAACATAGATGATGCCTATTGTGAATATGGAAATCTAAGCATTTTCAGATCTTAACATTCACCATTCTACCAATAGATACGTTCACGTATAGCATTTTTCGATTTTCTATATATTATTTATTTACTTATTTATTTATTATACACTAATTTATTATGAATGCAGGAGGAAAGGGGAAAAATAATTGAATTCTAAAAAAGTAAAAATATAAATATTAAATGAAAAGTACATAAAAAGAAGATGACATTGTATAGCTACTCTACTTTCCTCCCTCTCTCTCTGCTTCCACGAACATTTAAATTTATTTGTAAAAATTCACAACCAACAAGATTTTTTTACAATTTTAAAAAACCCGTTAGGGTTACACTAGAAATTTAATATTGTCTTGTCATTTTATGTCTCATCTAGTCTAGTTAGTTCAGTCATCATGTGCTTTTTCAGATTGATTTTAAATTTGTCACCAGTAAAAGTTTTCAAGTAGTAAGGTAGGTCGTTGGAGTGTTTAAGTCCATTATGTAGTATTTTTTACTGTCCTGTGTTTGTCTTTGCTTTTTCAATATGATAGTGTTGTTGTTGTCTGTTGTTATATTTGTGTATGTCAGCATTTTTGACTAATATTATGTCGTCGTCTTGTATGTTTCCCTAATTAGATGCAGGTAGTAGATATAAGTAAGTATAAATTAAGAGTTGAAATCAAAAGTTAAAATTAAAATCAAAAGTAAAAGTTAAAATTAAAATGAAATGTTTAAATTAAAATAACTTTTTTGGTCATCTGTCCCTTTTTCCCTTTTTTCCTTGGGAAAATGTTTTTGGGTCTTTTGGTCATCTGAGTGTTAAGTCTTTTTTTCCCTTTCTTCTTAAAAAAAAATGCTACTGATCAATTTTTATGCAAGATGTGTGGTCACCTTTTTTCATGAATTTATTTACTTTTGTGCATAGTGTAATTGTAAATTGGTGGGCTTATTGCCTAATAGCAATTTCTTTCAAACAACCAATAAAATAAGAGTTTTATTTATATAATTCAAATTACAAAACATATTTAATGGAAAATGAAATAAAAAGCCAAAGACATTTAACATTAGAAATAACTGTATTTGTATACATAGTCGGCCTCGCGGATTAATGGTCAGCGGTTCACCTACCACGCAAGAGGTCTTGGGTTTGATTCCCGGTATGGATGACATGAAATATTTGTTCAAAAAGGTGTTTTTACACAATAACATTTCATAAGTCTAGTCAAGTCGGCTTCGTGGTGTAATGGTCAGCGTATTTGCCTACCATGCAAGAGGTTTTGGTTTCGATTCCCTACATGGTTGATAAGAAATATAATTTTAAAGGGTGTTTTTACACTAGAATATTTCATAGTCCCTAGACTGGCACCTGGAGCGTAAGATTGATCACCTTACCTTCATGTAACAAAAAAATATTAAGATACTCTGCGATTGGTGTATCAATGCAGTGCCCTATGCACCATTAGATGCGGAAAGGGGAATTAATAAAATATGAGTATATAAATTACTATAAATCAAAACTACCACTTTATGGGAAAAGGGAATAAAGAGGAAAGGAGGAGAGATTAAGGAAGAGAAAGAAGATGGTTCTTCAAACGTGATTTAAATAGAAAAACTGGATCAACATCTTTTTTAGTCCATGGGAGATTTCCACAGTCGAGCCGCGTGGACACTTTATGAGTTAGAGAAGAAAGAAGAATCTTTTCCGCCCCAGTAAAGTTACTGATCTTTACTTGAAATCCTTATAGATTCCCTAAATTTCTAGGTGCTAACCGCTTTGATTCTGCTAAATTGCTAAATGGTCTGTGCTAACTAGATGCTTAATAAACTTACCGACTTCAATTAGTATTCGTTACTGCCAATCATACTTCATAACGAAATCACAATGCCGATGCTAATTATTTCATCAGTTCATCAGTGCTATTTTAGAGCAGGCATTATAAATTATAAGATGTTTGAATTTGAATTAAGAAAGGAACACGGCGCCCGTTGTTTTGAAATCTATCGACAAATTATACATTGATATGCGAAAATGTTTTTATCGATAGTAGTTAATCGAAGTTCAAACCAGTTTTCGGGCGGTGAAGAATTTTACTAAATTAATTATTTTTTGATTTAATCTTTATTCGTTTTATTAATATGAGAAATTTATTATATAAAGATACTAAATGATTTCTAAATACACTTGAAGGTGTGAGAATGATAAAATAATTGCTCCTAACATAAAAGGTTACTTGATATACCGTTTTTTCAATCGAGATGAATGCATTATAAAGTAATGTTTAACAATTTCTTCTTTTCCGAAGAAATAAACTATTTGATTTGATTAAAATGTACTAATTTTTATTTATTTATACTTTTACATTGTTTGTATTCTTTTTTTATACAGAATAATGTTCCCTCACCGGGAGTGTCTCGTGCCGAGGGAAACATTTTACAAAATGTAAAACATGCTTAAAATTAGCTATTTAACAAAGTTAACATAATAATAACAATAAAAAAAACCTAATTAATCTAATTAAACTAATTATCAATAACATAATAAACAATAAAAAACTAAAATAATCATAAAAAACACAACCAATTTATATAGACCAATAGAACAAATTTCATAAACAGTACACATATTTGACCTATTTGGCTTGATCCACTCATCGATCCGTGCGCAACACACCTCCACTATCCATTTCTTAATAGCAATTTCATATTGTGAGAACTTACTAATTGTCCTTATGGATAATCGAAGTGGATTGTACACTTAAACCGAGTTGTAGGCCAATATATTCATCTGCATATGTATATTTATGAATTTATATTTACACAAGCACCCTCAAACACACATTTACAGACGCACCCTTGTTTGCTTAATCCTGATTTAGAGGACGTCAACTGGCCACCCGTATTCGAGGTCCTGGTAAAATACACATTTTAGAAATATATATTTTTCTTATATTTATGCTTAAGTTCATTGCGATCATTGTCTTCTATTCGGTATCATCACACACCCGGTAGGCACTGAGAAAACGGCCATCTAATATTTAGAAAACACACCCGGCTTTTGAGGACTTCCCATATCCGGGGACCGTCTACATATTTGGGATTCGAATGCATGAAATACACATTTCTAAGTGACTTGAAATCGGGTGCGAAATGACTTTCTCATTCGGAACTTGAATGTCCTCAGTTTAGGGTCTGTGGCTTAATATTGTAAAAATTAGCAGAACTCAGAAATATGAAATTTCATCTTTATTCACATGAAACGGTGCTAGGACACAATTTAATAATGATAACACCAATTAAACAAAAAACAACAATAAGATTAGTCAAAAAACTGCAGGAAAAATAAGTTATGTCATATAAAATGGATCTACACGGATTACGATTTATTTTTAAATCGATTAATTGAATCAGGGTGAATTTGTAGACAAAGATGAGTTTTACACCAAAAATGAGAAAAAAAATGTTTTTCCTCCCTGTTTCAAAAAAATTCAATCTTAATAAGTAACATACGAACATAAACGTCTTACACGCATGATAACGTAGACTCCCTCCTTCTATAATTTATTATGTATTATTAAATGCCTTTTTAATGTTACTAGTGTTGTTGTTGTCTGGGTATATATTTGTTTATTGTTTCTTTGCTAAAACCATATTTAGTCTAGTTATCTGTTGTTACTTTAGAAAAAAGACTAATCATACTCAAGAATAAAAATTCTTTTGCACAACGTCAATTTACCTTCAATGCACCAAAAATTTACAATCATCTCCTGCTGGATATAATTCAAAGTATCAATACTTATTCCTTAAAAAAACATTACACAATGGCCGATGGCTTAAGATAGCAAACAGTTGAAGACCTACTGATTTAACATGAGATGGATATCTTATCTAATAACAATTTTTATTTAATACATTAAAAAAAAAATTTGTTTTTTTCTGTACTTTTATAACTAAAGAATGCTTAAAAAAAATAGCTGTGGAATAATAAGAAACTCCAGCCCTAAGAGAAATTGGATAAAATAAATGTTTTCTTGCGCGCGGTAAAAATTGGAGCATTAAATTGTACGGCAAAGATTCCTGAAAATATACAAAAAAATGTATTTTGACATAAACGAACTACTTTGAATGATGTCGCTGGTTCATATGAATCAACCAATGATGAGAGTTATGGAAGATTTCCGGTTTGCTTGCCGTAAATGAACCAATGGGCAGAACTGATCACGAATAAGCAGAGGAGAACCTCTGACGTCACGTGCGGAGTAATTTCAGAAATACAAAACAAAAAAAAATTTAAACGCTGATAATACGATACATAAGTATTGAAAAAAAAAATTGAACAAATGAAAAAAAATAAAATAATCTAATAAATAAAGCTGTACTCATTTAAAATCAACACCGAGTTTGTTGGCACTGACTCATCATCTGAACTGTTATTTTATTTAATTTTATTAAAAAATGCCCTTTACAAAAATTATAATGTAAACATATTTGATTTAATTAACGCATACAATACTTTTCACCCAGGATTTAGAAACAAAAATTAACCCCTAAAATATATAACACATTCAAAAGAAGTTTAAATCAATTAAAAAATAAATGTAAAAATCAAACCAAATAATAAAACATTTAAAATTAATATAACAAAAAAATTATAAAGCATTGTTTGATGAAACGTAACATAAACGCATGCAACACATTTTTCCTAAGATTTAAAAACAAAAGTCAAACCTAAACATTAAAAAACACATTCATGATATAAATTGAAAAATACTTAAAAAAATAATGTGGGCATTGCCAATGAGACATTGGTGAGTCCTAAAATGCGGTATGTGTAAAGCATCAAGTCATCCCGGACTTGAAGTGAGCAATAGAAATTAGCAATTTTAATTAAATTAACTTGTTCAAATATTGGGTTATCGTGCCGTGCAAACGATTCCTGTCCAATTTCTCAGAAAACAGTGATTATTGGCGCCAGTTATAATAACATGCCTCTGTACGCGCTAACTGGGTATGCAGTAACGATCCGGAGAATTAACCACTTAAATTATTCACATAGTAATCAAGCTCACAGGTATAATCACAGTTCTGAACGGTTATGTGTTTAACCATAGATAACTTTATCACATTATCTGTCGGACCTTTAATCAAAATAATTCTTCAATTAATATAATCGCGGAAGTGAAAACGGATTAAATACTATTATTTATTAATACAAGTTAATCAAAATATGAGCCAGATAGGTAAATCTAGTCACTTTGAAAATTAGACCAACAAGAGTTTGTACGTCATAATATATTATGTAGCACAAAGAAAGCGATTTCTTAGAATGTGATAACAATTGCTATATTCGGTTAATTGGATATATTAAAATATAAATTGTGTAAGATATAAGATTATGCACAATTACGTAGAATATGTCCATGTACTTATAATTTTTTCAAACTGAACTGTTTGGGTAGGTAGGATGAAATTGCCTTGAGACAATATGCCCGCCCTTATATTTTTATTTATTTTATTTATTAAAAGAAAACAAAAGCCATTTTAACAAAAAAAAAACAGCGTTTACAAATAAACCAAAATTATTGGCCAGTTAAAGTTATTACATTATTATAATTATATATAAGTTAATACAATAAAAAGAAAAGATAAGAATAGAAAGTGTACCCGTCAAAAGCGACTCCGTATAATTCCACTTGTAAAAAAATAAAATATAACAATTATAATGATAGAGAACATGAAAATATGAAAAAATATTTTTTTTGAATTGCTGACTCTGTCTTAAAAAAATCCTTACGTCAGCGGATGCGCATGGAGGAACCCCAGATCAAAGTCCATTTTTACGTCAATTTTTTTCAAGTTTTAGTTCTTCGTCTACAATTACATTAATCAAGGCACGATCGCAGCGTACCTTGATTATTTTTGCTACATGAAGATAATATGATCAGACCAACGTTTTAAGTGCCAGTCTAATAACTATGAAATATTCTAGAGTAAAAACACATTTTTAAATAATTATTTCATGTCAACCATGTCAGCAATCGAACCCGAGACCTTCTGCATTGTAGCCACAGACCACTACACCAAGAGGCCGACATGATTAAATGTAAGAACCAATTATCTCACAAATAAAGTTTATAATGTTAATTTGGGTCTCCTTTATTATATTTTTTTGTGTTTCTGATCCTATATTTGTGGTGATATACTCATGTAACTGTGTCAACTTATTGCTCGTCCCATCTCGACACAGGACTTTTAGTCTCATGGAGTTGGGACTTATGTCTCAAAAAATGTGCAATAAACTAATGTATCTAAATAAATAAATGAACAATAAATACATTTACTGTATACCCTTAAAACCATAGGCGCCGTGGCGCAGTTGGTTAGGCAGCCAATTGTGAAACTGGCGTCGCAGGTTCGATTCCTGCCAGTTGCAAGAAAAAATCCAACAATTTTTTTTTCTCAATTGATCCGATTGTTGTGGTGTATAATTCATAAATTACCCTGTTAAGTCTACCTGCAGACAAGCCTCTTAAAAAGAGGTTTACCGGTTGTTCCTTACAGAAAAAGAGTCAATCCACCATAACCGTGCCGCGAGGATTTAGACGATGCGTGTGAAAGAGGCCATTCTCTGTTCTATGATGGTAGCCAAACGCGCTAACTATGTACGAGGACAACATCAAGAACCGGTCGGTGCAAAGTTTAGTTTACTCGTAAAATATATTATTATATTGTTTACCATGACAATACCAACATGATTTGAATTCTCTCCAAACTGTAAAATCACAGATTCCCGATATAACTTGAGGTCGAATTTCCATAAAGTTATTCTATGGTAATTTCACCACTTGTAAAGGATTTCCAATCATCATGATGCATCTAAAATCACAGTTAATACAAGATGTTTGGGAATTTTTTTGAATTTTTATTCTTTGACTTTACCGCAGGCCACGAAAATTCTGATGGATAGGTATATGAACATTGTTTACCTGTCACTCTCTGGCAGATGCCTCCCCGATACGATGCAAAAAAGGCAACTGCACGTCGCATCGGACTGATTATACCATACTTAAATCGACAAATCTACGTTTTGTTGTCCCTTTTTCCGCACCTTAAAACTGAAACAATTTTAATGTTTTGTTTTAGAGAAAGTATCAGAATTTTTTTTTTGCACCTTTTGACAATTGTTATCATATTCGTATACGATACGTTTGAACACAGCAAATACGACTATTAAGAAGCTGGTCTCTTTTATCCTCGTTTTGATCAATCATTATTCGGTGTCCCACAAATGAGGATCTATCTATCTTTTTGGTTTCCCGTAAAATAAATTATTTTATTTTTATTATTATTTTTTATTTTTTTTATTTAATTTGGGATTTTTACAGCTATTACATAAGCAAAATAAGGAGAAAAATATTAACAATACTAGAGCCAATTAAAAAAATCCACTGTAAATCTAATGACACATAATATATAAGAAAAGAGGTTACGTAATTGTATGGGTGTGACGTTTGTATTCATGTGTATGTGAATGTGTGTATGCGTGAATGAATGAGGGAGAGGGTGCGTGTGTGTGGGTGCGTAAGTTTAAAAAATAATAGTTTAAAACTTGTAATTATATTAAAAATGGTACAAGAAAGAGCTTGGTAAAAAGTTTGAAACCTTTTTGTTAAAATTCAAATCAAGAAATGTTATAAATTGTATTTTTTAAAAGTATGTTAAATTTCAAAACCGTATTCTGAAAAAATGCATTTTATTTTAAAATTGAACTGATACACACTAATGAATAATGTGCGACGAGTCCCATACAATACGGGTACGGTGGGTAACCACAAAATGCAGTAAATACGATATAATGTCAACAATATTGTTATACTGTTATTACCATCAAGCCATTTCGCCGTAAGGGTAGGCAGAGAGAACGGACCGCCACACATGTATATCCTGGCATATATTCCTAGCTTCTTCCACATTCATACATCTTGTCATACATGCCCTTTTGTTCTGTCTGCTTTTGACATGACCAGACTTTGGTTTATCTGATTATGCCACGTCTTCCTTGGTCGTCTTCGTCTCACGTTACCGTTCATTTTCGCAAAATATACTTGTTTTTACCATTCTTTTGTCGTCCATTCGTTCTACATGACCAAACTATCTCAGAGGCCCTTTCTTAATCTTGTCAATTATACCTCTTATTCTTTCTTTTTTCTCTGCTGCATTGACATGTTTACATACTTTTTAACTACTTTTAATTACTTATGGTGTATATGTTTATAAAATCAATATATATTGCTGCTCTTACGATAATGTGTCATTAATTTTGAAAATGTTTTTTAAATTGACTTAAATTTATCGTCTAATATTTCATTTAAAGATTCTTCTCATCGTTTCTTTTAATCCCTTAAAATATGTATGTGTAAATTTATGTTTTTCCTTTTTAAAAATGTTATTACCATTTTATTTTATTTTGACATCTGAGCATGATTTTAATTCTTTATTTTAATTCTTAACTTTTAATTACTTTTACAAATTTTCTTCATTTTTAATATTATTTCCACTTGTAAATACTAACTACAAACTACAAACTTTAAAATAACTTTTTTGCTTTAATTTTAATTTTTAAACAACTTCCATATATGTTTTTTCTTCTTCTCCTTTTTGTACTTTCATTTAAACCCTTTTATATAATTACTTTATAATATGCAAATTTCACTGGTCCATTAGAGTTAAGTCTAACTTTGTAAAATATAAAACTATGTAACTGCATTGTATTTTTCCTAAATAAAAGAAAATAAAAGAATGAAATACTTGACTCAGATTAACACTCTCGTCTGATTCTCGCCTGAATTATGTTCAATTTCATAATAAAATTATACGATTCTAGATATATCTAGAATATGTCCACCTACATACCACTTATTTTTTCAAGCAAAACGGTTTGGGTATGTAGGAAGAAATTGCCCTAAGGAAATATTTCCGCCCATGTATGTGCATAAAATGTATATGTACGAGTATATAAAGTGTTAAATAAAACAAATGAAAAAAAATGATTGTAAATAAGCTAGTTTTTTCTGCGTACCCTTTGAATAGCAATAATTTGGTATTTTCACAAATCGGGAAAAACGTTGACAATACATTTTTTTATAATTCAATTTATGAAATATTTTATAAAAAAATAAATTTAAGAGTACTTCTCACTAGGGAAACTTGTTCAATTATTTTTTTTTACATTTTTCCCATGTCCTTTAAATGAAATATTATAAGGAGTGGATTTTTCTCATAATTATAATGATACAATGTATAAAAAATAAGTTTTCACAAATAAAAAAAGAGTTTTCAAACGAATAAATACAAAACGTCTCGCAGTTGACTTCAAGTCACTTTGACATCACACGCCATGCCCGCGGAGTGCGCTTGTAACAAACATTGCGTAAAAGTATGACGCGGTGACGTAATATGAGTCATTTGTCGCGATGCTTCTCGTTTTCAGGTAATTAAAAATATGGATATTTTAAAACATTATAGAAAACTTATCCGACGTCAATAATAAACATAATAAACAATAATTATACCGTAATTCGTATTTTTATGCTTTTTGTTAAATTAGCTATCATTGTCATCAAATTATGATAGCTACGACAAAAAATCGTGAGAAGACCTAATTCAGCATCTTTCAAAAAAATATCATAATCAAAATATGCATAATTAATATTTTAATATTTATATCTGATTATCTTTTTTACATTGCATTCTTTGAAATTTATTATTCATTACTTACACCTTGTTTTTATGGATTGTTATTCTATTGCATTACATGTCATTATAATTAAATCCAATTAATTCACCGTGGTTATTCAACATATACATGGATAAATGTATGAAAGAATTGAAAAGTATGGATGTGGGAGCGAAAATGAGTAATCTAATTGTCAGTTGCCTTCTGTATGCCGATGACGCAGTCCTCTTAGCTGACAGCGAAGAGGAACTGCAATCCTTGGTTACAAAGGTTTACGAAGTGTGCAAGGAGAGTGATTTGCTAATGAATGTGCAAAAGTCGAACGTCATGGTCTTTGAAAGAAATGTAACTATGACTGAATGTAAGATTGTAGTAAATGGAGATAGTTTGAAACAGGTCGAAGAATTTGTATATCTGGGTGGTATGTTTACTAGAGATGGAAATATGGACAAGGATATTGAAAGGAGGGCTAGTGCCGGTAACAGAGTTAATGGTGCCTTTAAGTCTGTCGTAGCAAATAAGTGTCTATCGCAAGAGGCTAAATTAGCAGTTCATAATGGAGTTCTGGTACCAATGAATGCTTTTGAAATGCGATCCCTCAGGCGAATGTGCGGAAAAACAATGCATGATAGGTGCCTTAATGTCGAAATTAGAGCAGAATGCAAGGCTGAGTTAAGCATTATCGACAAAATTAAGAAAGGTCTTTTGCGATGGTTCGGTCATGTGGAGCGAATGAATGATGAAAGAACGGCTAAAAAGATTTATGATGCGAATGTGTCTGGTTGTAGAAGTCGAGGAAGGCCGAGAAAGACATGGCATGACCAAGTACAACAAATTCTTGAAAGTGGTCATGTGAAAAGTCGGAATAATCGACGTGCGTGCATGAGAAGATGTATGAATGTGAAGGAAGCAAAGGAAGTGTTCCAGGACAGAGTGGTGTGGCGTTCTATCCTCTCTGCCTATCCCTCCGGGGAAATGGCGTGATGGTTAGTTAGTTAGTTAGTTAATTAATTTTACTATGTATTTTTTATTGTTAATTGTTATGGCTTGGCGCGGGCACAGCTTAAAAAGCCTTAATAAGTTCATTTATATTTAAACGAGTGTAATTTTGAATAAATAAATAAACTTCACTTCACTTTACTAGTGAATGAAAAAAAATATTTTTAAATTATTAACAGCAATATTTATAATGTATATTTTGGGTTTAAAGCATTAAATTTGTGGTCAAACATCTTAACTAATGTTAGTAAATATTAACAAACCCAATTTTCGATTAAAAAGTTAACCAATCGTGTAGCTTCCAATCTCCTAGCCTCTGCCTTCCCAAACCCCAACCCCCGCACATTTGTCGAAATAACACTGAATATTATTAACCTAATATTATTACACGTTCGGACATGGTGAAGTTTGCGTCCCCTCTAACTCCGCACGTAATTTGTACGTTTTTGCGTAAAAACTATGCACACTACGGTGATGGTAAAGGCGAAAGTGTATTTTAGTATTTGCATGTTGGTGTCATGAGTGTCCCGACGAAGAGACGGGTACATCTCGAAACCGGTAGACATAAAAGTCATTAAGTGGTTGTAAACTTATATTTACTAACATAAGCTAACATATTTAGAATGGTTTACAAAACATTAATTATTTGTAGTTGCAATGCGTAATGTGGGTAATCACAATTTCCATTAGGCAGTCTATGCGAACAACGAATTCAGCCCGTGTAATTATTATGCTAAAAATAAAGGTAGGCAGTATGATTTATGAACAATCTATCGTATATTTAGGTATTTTCACAATGTATCAATTAAGAAAAGTGGAACAATCTGAACGGGTATAATATATTTACTAAACTTATAGTATAGGAAATCAAACACTAATTTGAGTCTACTGAACACTTAATTTTATTTTACAAATATAAAAACAAAAAATTCGTGATAATTGCTTCACCTTGTTAGGGTATTTTCAAACGAATGGAATGATTAGATGGATTGAATGTCCTTATACAGTTAATTATAGGGACGGTTTTTTAGTTCGGTTTTCTATGGAGTTTTATCTCTATATATTATATCTTAATGTTTGGCGGCGACATATACACTCCTCAATCTACTGGTTTTGCTTTCATAGTAAGTATTTATGGCAGGGTCTCCTTGAAATAATATTTTTTTAATGATTTTCTATGACAGAGTAATATTACATTTTGCGACATTCAAAAAATTAAAATGTCACTAAACAAGGATTATAAATAATAGCACTTAATAACATATTACCTTCCTCCAGTTGATGCAAAAATAAATTAATTTCTCATAAAAATATTACACTTTGTAAGTATTATAATTGCTACCCGCATAAATTGTATAATAACAATGTTACATGTATTATATTAAAATTACCATCAGATGTATTTTAAATCACGAGAACTTACATGATAAATAAGGTACAGCTAAAAAATACAAATTAAAATATTGTTGTACTTATGATCAATCTAATTTTAGTTTAAATAAATCAATTAAAAGTTTTAACATTTTTTAGTGTTCAAATGATTTTTTATTTAAATATGTTTACTAATTAAAACTATTTAAATAGTTTAAAAACTATTTTTTTAAGAATCATAACTTTGTAATATAAAAAAAGAAAATATTCATGAGTAAATAAAAAATCCCACCAAGCCACATTTTGTGGGATCTCAAGCGTTAGACAGGTCATCTTAGCTTTATGAAACATATGAACTGGATACTAATCCAGAAAAAAACTATTCAATAGTTAAGACCGGTTGCACCAAAAAATTATTAAAAAATAATGTTTCATACCTACTTGTGTTTTAGTAAAAAATATATTTATTTATTTATTATTATAACTAACGGCCGTAGCCAATTTGTACGAAATTAAAGATAAATGTAAATTTTAATATTATTGAAAGAAAACAACGTTCAACAAAATTTTGAGTTTGTTTAAATTTTTGAAGACAATGACTGGATTCAACTCCCCGGGGAGCTGTTAATACTAGCATATTACAACAGAGATAAAGAACATTTAGAAAAAGGTAATCACAGGGCTTATGACGTGTCATTGGCTGGTCAAGTGGCCATTTTACACACTGTGTAACATTCACCATTCTGCCCATAGTTGAACATCTATATTTCTTCAATTCTTTCATCTGTTGATGTTTGCGAAGTTAAAAAGCTGAAACCTTTATTTATGCGGGTGAGATTCATGTGATCAAATTATTTCACCCACATACTAGGCAATGCCTGAAATATTTAATTTTCAATTTTTATACTTCTTTATGGACCAGGTAGATTTATCAACAATATTTTGAGTTTCTCAAAATTTTTGTAGACAAGAATTGGATTCAACTCCTCTGAGAGCTGATATTTACATATTATAACAGAGATTGTAAAATAATAAACCGAATTGTATGAAAACAGGAGCATAAAACAACTCCTTTGGACGAAATATTTTTTTGGGAATAAGTCTTTCTCCCCTTTTCTACTTAACGACTAATAAATAATTTTTCGTTAGTGGTAAATAAAATGGCGGCGTAGTGAAATGTCCATTTCAATGAATTGCCAAGCAAAATGGCCGATTTTAATCCGAAAACCATCAAACGCGAGCGATAAACCGGCTTTAAAATGGGCGATGTATAATATTATGGAAGTTTGCCTATAACTTCATAACCTGAGACCCAGCTTTAATATAGACAATTTGAGTAGAAACTTTTGCATTATGCACCCAAATCAACTCTGGATTCAATTGAGAACAAGAATCAAACTGGATCTATTCTTTCAATATGATTCCCGCTATAAAAGTTTGTAAGTTTGATTAATGATGATTATTATTATTATTGTTTTTTGATTAGTTTTGTGGATTAGCAATAAAAAATTTCTGGATGAAATGATACATAATAAAAAAGTAGCCTGTATCAATTGTCGGTCCTTCAACTATGACAATGTAAAAAAAAAACGCCGATCCGTTAGTCTTTGGCGACAAAGCATCGTTTTTCTGATTGCATATTAGTATTTTTTTTCACTGAGGATTTATTTTCTATTAAGAATTTTCAATAGGTAGCAAAATTATTTTTTATTTGTTTTTTATTATTTTTTTTATTTGTTTATTTTTCAAAAATACATCTTAAAATTAAGCTATAACATGAATTGGAAAAAAATGCACACAAAGACTACAGCGTCTAAGCGTGGGCTATTTCTTTTTTAATTATTAAATAGTTTATAGCACATATATATGGTATGACATGACCATAAAAAGAAAAGAAAAGAAAAATAAAAGAAAAACCAAATAAACATGTCGGGTTGTGGTCCCGTGGCTAGTGTTGCGAACTCACGGATCAGAGGTCCGAGGTTCGAACCCCACTCTACCCCAACTTGATTTCCATTTCCTAATAGTGAGTTATTTACAACTTGTTGAAAATGGTCACCAAAATTTTTATATTTGAGTAAATTATAAGAACGGTTATATTTATTTAAAAAAAAAACATATGCTGAATTTACGAGAATATGATTTATTTGCGGTATGCATTTTTTTTTTAATGTGTCCTTCCATGCTAATCCAAGACCTCAAACCTACATTAAACTGTACCAGTGATTTGATGTTTTGTAGTTCCTTGGTTAAAAGATTAAAGGATCTTGGACCATCATGTAAGGAGTGCCTCTGTGCAAACTTAGTTCTGCATCCTGGAACTGGCAGTACACTATCGGATCTATTACTAAAACGATTTAAATTATTATTAAACAATTCTCTATTCAAGTAAGCATATTTCAGGCACTGAAATAAATATAACTTTCTAAAACTCGTCCACTCTCTACGCATAATTTATTACGTATTATTTACATGTTTTCGTTTGACGAAAAGTATTTTGTGATATTTGTCAGCTCTCCGGCTATCTCCATGCAAATCACGTTAATCAGTTGCTTCGTTGCGAAGTGAAAGAATAATTCATTTTTCGTATAAGAATTTTCCCAAGGGAGTGATATTTTTTTTCTAGATTAAAAGTAGCCAGTTTCACTTCTCAGCTCCCCAGCTATTCATTTACAAAAATCAAGTCAGTCGGTCGCTCCGTTTTGACGTCAAGGAAAAACAAACAAACTGTTATTTGCTGGTTGAAGTAGCCACTTTATAATCTTTAAAATTCACCATTCTGCCCCATGTTTAAACATCCATATTTATTAATAATAAAGCAGTAATATTTTGGAACGTTTGTTCTAAACAATAACAATAAACCGAAGAGATATCCTTCTAAACTTGGAATTACAAATTAAAAGCTCATTATGATAATATGTTTGTACTGTAAAGGCTCATTTCATTGTGATAAATTTGATAATTAATAACACATTCTTCTTTTTAATAGTCAACCACCAATTCTTTTTGCTTTTTTTTTTTTTAAATTTTTATTATGTGTAATGAATTTTTAATTGTATCTTACTAGCACTCATTAATTTAATTTAAAAATCATCAAATGTTATGTTTTTATGTATGTAAACTGTATAATGAATGCAGTTAAATATTGTTTCATTGCGTGCTTCATAATTCATCTCATTTGGAAGAAAATAGAGAAATATCATGTTCTACGAATAACGATAAAAATATATTAAACGGATTAAGAATAATTAATTGTACTTTCAAAATCATTATGGATATTGAGGAGAAATTTTTTCATATTTTACTTAAAAAAAAAAAAAAAAGGCGGCCTTCGTAGTGGTCAAGACGCTTGGCTCACATACGGAAGATTCCGGGCTCGATTCGCGGTGAGAACAAGCAAAATTCAATGTGATTTTTCTCAAGCCTGGGTGTTCTGTGCTGCAATTCACCACTATAATTGGGCGTCTTGGCCTGTTGTGGTGCCTAAAAAAATGTCACTAGAAAAACGCGACCTGTTTGGCATTGATAGTTGTGACAATGTTTTATAAAAAATTGAAAAGTTAGGAACAAAGTTCAAAATTAACATGAATCGTGACGCATTAGGGGCGTGGCCAATGCGAAGAGCGTTTTTGCGAGAGTTCAAAATTACAAATTTAAGAATATTTTTAATGCTTCTAATAAGTAAGAACAATTTTTTTTGTTTTTTATTCTATAGCATTTTGTAGACCCGTATACTTTAAGAATGTAAAAATTAACCTAATTATAAAAGTATTAATCTGTTCCTAATCCCTACCCAGGAGTGCATAGGGTACTGCATTAGTACCTTTTCCAATTACCCCGTATCCGGATTATTTTTGTTACATAGAAAAAAGGTGTATCACGCGTGATGTATACGTACCCCTGTACGTAAACAACAAAATAATCAAAACATTCAAAATACTTGTTACCCAACACGGATGTCGGACTGCTGACAGTGAGAAAAACGGAAAATGAGTTGTATGAGGAAGTTCAGTGATACGAGAAATCAGATACAAAATGTTTTCTCTTATGCGGTAAAATTTAGAGCATTTATTGTATCGCAAAGTTTCTTTAAAATGAAGAAATTTTTTAAAAACTATTATATAACTATGACACAAGTTCTTATAAATAAACAATTGACAGAATTATGTGATAGATTTCCGGTTTCTGGGGAGCTAACCCACCAATCAGGACAACATACCGAAGAGACCTAGTGACGCCACAGGCGGAGTAATTTAAAAATTACAATACTTTAAAAATCGCAGCGATGATAATTCGATATTTAAATTTGAATTTTTTTGGCTTAGTCAGTTAGTTTATAAACAACAATGTTTTGAGTATGTTCAAATGTTTGTAGGCAGGCTGGATTTTCTGCCCAGGGATTTATTTTTACTTAACAAAACAGATGGAAGAGTTCAGGAAATGTGGATGTTTAAACATTGGAGAATTATGAATGTACCACAGTGTGTAAAAAGGCCACTTGAATCAGCCAATGGCAGGTCATAAGCCATATAAATGCCTAGATTTACATGTTTCCTAATCAAAAATGGTTTCTCTGCACTTTGTAATATATTTCAATCATCATCTCCGTTGGGACATGAACTTATTTCTACCTAGGATTACGGGCATGACTAGCTTTTGGTAAATCAAATATAATATTACATATTTTATTGAATATTTTTTCCGACTAAATTATTTTTTTTACAAGATTTTATTGGATTTTTTTCTGAAAGGGCTGTGAATAAAAAGGCAAAATTCTGGATTCGTGTTCCATTAGAGTTGGATAAATCTCAACAAAAAATAAATCCAATACAGTAAACATGGTGACACATAACTTGCAGGGTTTACCAAAAATAAAAAATGAAACTGAAATAGAAAAAAATGGCAACCAATTCATTCAATGCAAAATTTTAATCGTAAAAGCTTTCATAATAAGTAAGTAGTAGTACATAAGAACTAGTAAGTAAGTAAGTCGAGTTTTTTAACAAAATATTAAAAAATTGCGAGTCTAATACCCGTATGCAGAGACAAAACTTAAGGTGAGGAAAGTACATTCTAATTTCAAATGCAAAAAAAAACCCGAAGGTGAAGACAATAGAATGTACTTTCCTCCCTTTAAAGTTTGTCTCTGCATACGGGTATAAGAATATGTTAAAATAAATGTTTAAAATACGTTCTTAAAATAGAATTCTGTTGAATTTATGAATCAGCCTAATAAAGCCTAATAAATGTTTTTTTTGTATAATATAATCATCAGATCTTTAACACAAAGACAACTTAAACAAATGCAAACTAATACCTCTTTTAGACAAATATATTTTGAGTATTATTAAAAAAAAAAATGTATAATCTACTGCCACTATCTATTGAAACAATTAGTAACGAAAACATGTTCAAAAAGGCTATAAAAAATGGATAGTGGAGCTAGGTAGAAGTAAAATTGACTGTCTCATTCACCCAAACCAATCAACTGCTTCACAAGTGTAAAGCTTAGGTTAGGTTTTTGTTATTTTTATGATGCGTTTTGTAATATATATAATATAGTTGTAAATAAATACCTAGTTTTAAAACAGTCTGAATATTTTGTTTATTATCTCTGTTTATTAAGTTAGTCTTTTTTGTTTATTCTCAAATTTAAAAAACATTTCGAAAAAGTATATTGTTAAGTGTCTTCGGCATGAGTAACGCCAGTGAGGTCACATTATTTTTATTATTAATTATAGTTTGTAAAAGACAAAATTTGAAAAAATATGAAAAAATAAATAAATATGTTATTGTATAAAAATCACTTGGACTAACTTCATTGGAAGAACAAAGAAAGAGACACACAAAATCCTTTGTGTTTATTATTCAGAGAATGGAATGCAATGTCTAAACCTTGCAGTAAATATTAATTATATTTTTTCTGAAATTTATTTCTAAGATATTGGTAAGAAAACAGTTCTGGTGAATTATCCCTACGCATGTTTTTTTATGCTTTCCTTTACTGTCAGCGCGTCCCGGCGCTGAGTAGTCACTACAAATGCAAACAATGAGAGATTTTAAATCATAAAAGTGTAATATCCATCGGTGAGAGTAAAATATAAATAAATAAAAAAATAAAATGCATCTGGCTTGTCTAGGAGTTTTGTTGTACCGTGTACAGCGGGAACGAGTCGAAAGTTTTATTCCTCCAGGGACTAAATGGTCCATTTGTCTTGATAAAAATGTACTTATTTCTCAAAAATATTATGATACATTTAACAGATAGATGGATGTCTTTCAGCATGGTAGAAACACGTTACAACTTAAATCATGATCCATTATATAAAGATACAAGAAATTTGTCAAGGAGGATATAACCGTTCTGAAATGCCAACAAAAGATCGCCGCTTACCGCCAGTTACGCCACAAAAATTTGAGTCAAAAAAGTTAAACGTAAAATATTGGTAAATTAATTTGAAAATAAAACTTTGTTATCAGTGTGACGCAATTTTATTATTTTATAAAAACACAGTTTCGGGAGAGCACTCCTCCCATCGATGGGTGATTTAAGCTCCGTTTTACGAAGTGAATGCCGATTCAATTAAAAATAAAATATTGGTAGCTTTTTCATAAAAATGGACAAAATTATTAGTTGTATCCATTTATATATTTTATTTTATTTTGTTTATTTGGATAACCATCTGCTATAATTATCTTATATTTATATAACAAAACAAATAACAAATAAGCCAATTACAGGTTTTCACAAGTAGCATCACAGTAAGTTAAAAAAGATTCTCGAACAAAAAATGAATAGCAATTTAGTGTAAATTCAAAAGAAAAGAAAAAATACTACGAATTATTTCGAAATTATTATTTTATGTATACACTACCGTACATTCACGGAGATTAGACCGCTGTGCGCGTGCAAACCACGAGCCTAATGCGTGATATTTATTGTTTTATAATTATTTATTTATTTAATGCCTGGCAAACCCAATGCAGCGCCCTATGAAGCATTGGGTGCGAAAAGGGAATGATGATGATGGTGATTATTTTTCCTTATTTCTTTCGTCCAGTTATAACGCTTGTTTAGTAACACGATTAAAAAAAACTGCTTATAAAAGATATTAAAGTATGAATACGCATTATATACGAGTACTATGCGATTGTTTTGATTTTATTATTTTTTTAAAGTGAAAGATTTTTATGATTATCTCTTTATTTAACGCTTCTACTCCAATTTTTTTTATTTTTGAAGTATGTCCCTACATATGTGTCTAAATATACTGTAATGGTGTTAACGGATTTTTTAAAGTTTAAACACCTTTTTTAAAGCAATTTTGTATTTCAATATAGGTCCTATTAAAAAAACTATAGTGTCATATATATGAAAAGGGCATATTGTGACTTTTTTCAAATCGATTTAAACGGTACTTAAGTCTGAATTATTTGAAAACAGTCTACCGCATATTTGTAACCTTAATATTGAATAAAGAAAAACCAAGTTTACTTTTTGTATTTCGTTGAAGGAAAAAAGTTAGAGATATTAATATTTAAAATGTCCCATTCATTGACACTCTCCCCTACATTTTGTGATGCTATTTACAACCAATTTCTTAAATTTACCACATTTATTGAATTTTTATAATATGAAAGACAGTAAAGGGCGTTTAAGCATGTAAAATAAAATAAACAATATAAATAAATAATATAAACAATAAGTATGTTATGGGTCATTATTTAGTTTGGTCTAAGCAAGGCATCAATTATTTTAAAATGCTGTGCGAATAATTTATGGTTGAATAAAGGTCGGGGTGTAATAACTGATAAATTGATGCAGATAGAAATAACAACAGAATGATTTTCTGAATAACTGCATCTGACCCAGATTCCTAAGTGAACCGAATCGATCATGAGGCATTTTGTCACGTCCTTAGTGATTTGGTATCCCGCAAGAGTAAACTAAAGTGTATAGAAGTATAGACGTTTCCATACTACTGAATTGTGACCTGTGACTTTACCGATGGGGCATTTTACGAATCGGAAACAACGTTATAAATTCATGACAAATTTAGAGCGGATTTTTAAGATTATTTTTCATCAATCATAGAATTAAGAATAATCCAGAAAAGTTTTCACAGCGTACATATATATAAGAGTTTATATCGACGATGGAAAAGAAAGAGTTACCAAGCGACATGTTGCAACTTCACGGAAGAGCCAATGAACAGTCTTAATGTAATGGTCAAAAATAAGTAAACGTGATAGTTTATCTCCACCATAAAATAGGTAATTTTTTTAGTGTTTTTTCTTAAAATGAACGCATTTATTGAATTATTTTTGACCATTAGACTAAGATTGTTTGATAACTGTAACATATCCAATTAATATAACACCCATTCTCATTTCATTGTTTTTTTTTAAAAATGGGATTCCTCATTAATTTTTAAAAAAAAACTTTAATTGACTCCTTTAATGTAAAGTTCCAACATGTCGCTTGGTAATTTTTTTCCTTTCCGGAGTCGATATTATAATGACTTTAAATAAATAAATGTTATGTTTTGACTATATAATTAAAAATAGTCCAGAAACAGCATACGCGCATCAAACAGAAGGCAACTAAACTACTCTTAAAGGAGTAGTTTTACGTTTTGACCCATTAGTTTCTTTGTTGACGTCGCTTATTACGCAACTCCCGATTTTAATTCAACTATGCCGTGTTCTATCGTTTTAAAGTAAAGAAATACTGCTGAGATCTTAAAGAAACAGGATGGGATCACATTTCATGTGTAATAAGCAAATGCATGTGTAAGTAACAAATGCATTACTTAAAAATGTAATTATTTTTCCATCTGTCAGATTGTCAAAAAAACAAAATGAACATTTTGTTAATGATGCCAGGGTAGTAAATTTTTTTACGCTTATTTACTTATCATATATTATTTAACATGACATGACCATATCCGTTTTATGTAAAATAAAAATTTGTTTTATTTTTTAAGTTTAAAGTTCATTAATTCAATTACTCTTATTAAATGACCCTTTACTTATCTACTCTGTTATATCAATCAATGTTTCCGCGTGTACAATAAAATTGAAGAGAACTTATCTTAAGAAAAATATCTTACTTTTTTGTGTTATGATTATATTTTTCACGATCTGGCAATATTACGCAGCGACTTCACGCATACGCGCGGTGAAAGTGGGACAAAGTAGGGGGTTTTTCGGACACAGTCCGATGTATTCGAATATGATTTTATGCTCTTTCTGGACTTAATTCTATGCAATCAATGTATAAAAAACTAGTTTCAATTTGTAATTTTCTGTTTTATAAACAAGTACATACAAAACAGTTTGCAGTTGTTGGTGTTAGATCACTTCGCACCTCGAGTGTAAAATCGTAGCACGTAAAAATACTGAAGTTTAAAAATGTGGGAGACAATGATTTTTAATAAATTTATTTATTTAACTTTTTTCACACTTTCTTATTTGAAATTGCATTGCATTTAAACCTCAAAAATGAGAAAAAGGCAGTTACTTGGGTTTTACACTCACGGTGCGACTTGATAGTGGGATTTGCATGTTAGAGTTATTAGTGTACTGATGAAGAGATGGGTACATTTTGAAACTGGTAAACACAAAAAAGTCGTTATGCGGTTTCATACTTTTTTGTTTTTTATTTTACTGAATACTGTGACTGAAAATTTTACTGAAAATTAAAAATTTGAAAATCGACTGAAAATTTACTTTACTGATGTTTGACCTCAAAGTTAATGCTTTAAATATTTAAAATACAGTTTAAATAAGCTTATTTAGTGTGAAAAAAAAAAAGAAATACACTTAACTTAATCTAATATTTATTTAGAGTAAGTTTATAGAAACTTTATCTTAAATATCATTTCAATTATGATGTTTTTGTTCTTCTATTGATTTCAATGATACTATTATTTTGTATGAACCCTAATTTGTATGATTTATTTTTTAATACCTATTTATATTTGATTACTTTTTCACATAACCTTCTTTGGAATTTTAGAATTTATTATTTATCCTTTGTTTTTCTGGATTGTTATTCTATTGCATCACATGTTATTATGATGTAATAAATTTTACTATGTAACTTTATTACTGTCAATTATTATGGCTTAACACGGGCACAGTCTCTAAAGCATGAATAAGTTCTTTAATATTTAACGAGTGTAATTTTGAATGAATAAATAAATTAAATAATCTAAATTATCAAAAAATAATAAAATGTGTGTGCTTACACAAGCAAAAAATGTACGTTTAATTCATTCACCAACAAGTACTAATACATTCGCATAGATTTGTTTAACATTTAAAACCACTGCATTTGTGTTTTAATTAATACAAACAAATGCATATATTGTACGTATATCATTTTATTGTATTTAATATTTTAAAGGGCCCATAGCCGTGTGAAAAAATAAAATCATGTAAAAGTCGTATTACTTGTACCATTTGTGACAATGTAAGAAATTATAAACATATTTTTTTATTTTATTCAACCCAGCAGCGGTGAGGAGGGGTATGACATACCCAGAAAAAAAGTTATAAAACGATAACAAATAAACTGCGTATTTTGTATGGTGGTAATTTAAAAATAGCTTTTCTTCTTAAAGTAGCGTGGAGGCAAGCCCATGGCCGACTCTTCCTCCCTCTCTAAGCGGAAAATGAAAAACTAGTCGGGATATTTATTTGCAAAATTTTAGTTTGCATTGCATTACGGACTGTTTAACCCATAACGTAATGCAGACTGTAAATATACGTTAAAAGTTAATTAATAGAAAGCAGATAGCTCCTAAACTGCCGATATGTACAGAAAAAAAAAAAAAAATATTCGCAGAATCCGTATTCAACAAGCAAACTTCCCTATCAATGGGCCAATTCTGACTTGCATTTGTACGGCTTCTGAGTGTGTAAAAAGATTTCGCTCTAGTATAATTATTGGGAAAATGCAAATTGATTTCTAAATATATCTTATATATACATTTACTAACTACAGCAGGGATGAAAAACACTTTAGAGAAGTAAATATGGAAGTCTACGCATTTACAAGGCTTATAACCCGTCATAGGCTGGTGTCAGTGGTTATTTTACACCGACACATTGTTCTAAACTATTGTATTAGAACAGTTTCACATATCTTGACTACAATACTTTTTTCGTTACTAGTAGCATTTTAATTTATTTTTGTTTCAGCAGTTGCTTGTTCCAGATCAGGATAGAGAATTGACGATGATGATGATTTTGCTAACCACTATTGAGTAATATGAGAAAAAAATATTTAAATAAATTATTATAATATTACGCTGTTTTCTTTATGGGTCATAGTGAGGCGAGGTTTGAGAACCTCGCCTCACTATGGCCGTAACATATTTTCACCACACTACCGCCGGGTTAAAATTTTCTCTCAAGGGATTGCTGGAAAAAGTTTTTTTAGTTCGTTGATTTCATAATAAAGGAAAAAAAGCTGTAGAAATTTTTTGTGTAATCGCGGTCAGATTTTTCAAAAGTGAGAAATAATTGCACTTATATTTTGTGTTGAAAAGAAACGGAATCTTGGAGGAGTGTTTTTAAATCGATGGCTTCTGTAATAGGGGGGAAAAAAATCGTAACAGGTTTTTAACAATGCGTTCTGCAGTAAAATCAAAAAATAAAAAGACATTTCTTCTACATTTAATGAGGAAGTTCAATGTAACGGTAAATTGAATAAAATGAAGTTTTCCTACGAGCGCGGGCGGTTAAAATCTAAACGTTCTATATCAAACAAAGAAATGTATTCGTTTTTCGCACAGACGCCATTTAAATATAATCGAAATATAGTAAGCTCTGCTTATCGTGATCAATATGGGATATTTTTATTCCAAAATATGCATTTTAAATAGGATAATAAGGTCTAGCACAAACTACAGGTGTCGTCTGTGTCAGTTCATAACACTGTTCTGCATGATTTATATTTCACGAGTACCAATAGATGCACTCAAGTCATCCCTTTTTCAAATATGTATTTGGAATTTCTCCATCGCCCACATAATTTCGTCAAAGCTACGGACGAAACTCTAGTTTTCATGTACCTTAAACCTAATTTTCCTTAAATTAGTGAAGCAAAAATATAAGAGGGAATATTTATTAACAATCCACAGACATTAAGAACACTATTTTGCACATGTACGCAGTATCCTTGAATATTGTTCTACTGTCTGGTCTCCTCAATATTCCAAATATATTTTAAGAATTGAAAGAATTAAAAAAAAAAATTTGAATCACCTAAACTATCGTCAACATTTACATTTCAATAACTATGAAGAAGTTGCAGTACATCAAAAAATCGATTCCTTACAATCTAGAAGAATCTTTAATGATTACGTTTTTCTTTACTAACTATGCAATAACTACTTAGATTGCTCTCAACTGCTTGAGAAAACTAAAATTCGTATCCCTCAACGTACAACTCGGCTGCAACAATTATTTCATGTTGGTATTTCAAGCACGAATAATAAAAAGAATGCATCTTTGCCCAGAATTTTAAATAATAATAAAACGTTTTTTGCTGAAATAGATATATATTTCCTCACTTTAAACAAATTTAAAGAAAATGCTAGAACCCTAACTAAAAATAATAATTATAATTGAATTTAACTGTACCTACCTAATATTATTTTTTGTACACTTTAATATTGTGATTATTTTCTCTTGTTTGAAAGAAGAAAAAAGGGGTGACCGATAGCTCCATATGGATCCGCCGGCAAAATGATTTTTAAGTCCTAGTCAACAAAAAACTTTTTCTTTTATATTTTTTTAAAAATTTCATTATAATTGTAAAATTTTATTAATTTTTTACGTGTGGAATGATGCGGAGTGGATATTTCAATGTTTGTTTTTTTAATTTTTTTTGAAATTGTATTTAGTAATGTATGGAAAACTATAATTGGCCAATAATTTTGGTTGATTTGTGAATGTTATTTTTTTTGTTGTAATGGCTGTTGTTTTTTTTAAATAAATAAAAAAAATATGGGTCCACAAATACGATCACAAACTATGACTTGCTTGCATGTCCCGATTGTGTCGCATTGTAAACTCAAGACTAGATTTGGACTTTTGTATTGTAAATCTATCTAAATTTAAACAATCACTAAGATAGACCAGATTTAGTCTTGAGGTAGTAGTTGTATTTTTTTTTTTCCTAGCTTTCATTTTCTTTATTTGTATTTTATTTCAATTGAGCCTGTATGTATTATTTATTTATACATCAACGATTCAATGAACCTTTTACAAATTTACAGAATTAATCACAGCAGTGCACAATAATCATGTAGTTCATAGTATGAAATAATATAATAATTAAAACGAAAAAGTTTAGTGAACATGTAATACAAAAAACAAAAAAGTAAAAAAGAAACATTACCTCTCTAAATAAAAGATAACAATAACCATGAGAAAATCTTCTGTTCTAAATATAAATGTAACACAGTGAAGTTGAGAATAACTAATTATGAAAAAAATAATACAACATTAGTACTTAAAAAAATAAACGTTTTTAGTGAAATCATCATCATCAGTTGGTTGGAAGAAGTTGCCATTTGGCAATAAATCCACCAATGTACAATTTAAATTATATCTTACACGTTGAAATAAAGAAATAAAAAGTCACGTATTCCAGGAAACAAAGTTAAATTTAATAATATATTTAAAATTAAATCCATTATTTTTCTAAATAATATCAAATATTTGTTCTAATTCATTTTCCATACCAATGTATCCTGGGTAAAGGTGAGTGCATTTCGAAGTTGGTTCGTGAATTGTTGCAAAAAAATCCTTACTTCTAGTGCACTTACCAGGTATTCGAATTTGAATTAGTTCAAGCAGAGCAGGTCTGTCATTTATCGATTTTATTATTTTAAATGTGAATAACAAATCAGCTTTATAGCTTTATTATCTAATTTTTAATTTATAATTTATAAAACGCAAGAATTTATTTAGTACCCTTTCGATAGCATGAGAATGAATTTCATAGTAGCAAGACCAAACCGAAGAGTTGTATTCAAGTCTACTTTTTACTAAAGAGCAATACAATTGTTTCACAGTAAATATATTTTTGAAATTTTACGCTACTCTCAAAATAAATCCAAGCATCTTTATTCCATCATCAGCTATCTGATTGATATGAAAAGTGAACTGCAGTTTCTCATCAAGCAAAATACCCAGATCTTTTATTTGAGACACTCTTATCAAATTGATACAATTTAAAGAATATGTAAATTTAATGGAGTTTTTACATCTACGTTACAAAAATGTGTTTTAAATGGACCAAGTCCGTGAACAAATAATAAAAAGTTTGAGGAGCTATTGAATTGACTTGAGAATGCAGCTTGGCAAGCATTCAAAAATGTAATCCACAGTTTCTAGGTAAGTCAGAAAGTTCAAATATCGTGCAGTTCAGAATTGTGAAAGTATTAAAATGTTTAAAATGATAAATGCCTGTATCTTAGAATCCTTGCGTGATGGGAAAAACTTGATTTCATATTTGAATTCAAGAGAAAAATTTTATCAGAACCACATATTTATCCCTCCGAGAAAAAAAAAAAATTGCCCAGTATAATATGACAATATTGCGTACAGGGTTCTTGTTTGACTTCAACATTAAAAACCGCAAATAATGGCGCGGTGTGTGTATCAAACCATTATTCAAATAATATATGTCCAGCCAAGATCACCAAAACATCGTAACTGACAAAAACGATATTTTAAAGGGTAGATTTTTTTTGTATAAACGTGGCCGTTTCAATAAAATAGAATGTAGCAACAGAGATAAAGAACATTTTAGAGAATGAAAAATAATGCAAATTTCACATAAGAGGTAAAAACGATTCATAAAGTAATTAATTAAAAATTTTGGTTTTGTTAACACTTTTTGATTTTTATTTGAAATAAGCCTTTACGAATTACATTCATTTAACAAAACATTTTTTTCTTTTTTAAAATTCATATTCGATTGTAAATAATAATATTTTAAACATCTTTTGTAAGGGATGTCTTTATTTAAAAATGAAATATTTATTCATTATTTCAAACAAACAAACTATCACGCTGTTTTTCCGTAGGGGTAGGCAGAGATGATAAAACGCTATATCACTTAGTCTTTGCATACAGACCTCGTTTCCTCATTCATACATCTTCTTATGCACGAACGCCAATTATTCCTACTCTTGTCTATCTTCAAGTATTTGATGAACTTGATCATGCCTTGTCTTTCTCGGTCTTCCTCGTTTTCTGCATCCATCAACATTCGTATCGTAGATTTTGTTAGTAGTTCTTTCGCTATCCATTCGCTTTACATGTCGAAACCAAGGTATCACCCCTTTATTGATTCTGTCGATAATGCATGTCTCAGCCTTACATGGTTCACAGATCTCGACATTTGTGCACCTATAATATATTGTTTCACCACATATTTGCCTAAGAAATCGTATGTATTATGTACCGTACGTTCACGGAGACTGGACCGCTGTGCATGTGCAAACCACGAGCTCACTGCGTGATATCGCATGATTAGCCCATTTCACACCTCCGAAAAAATCTACACGGCATGATAAAATACAATAAAGTAAATCGATATTTATTCTTTTACAATTATTTATTTTATACTTATATGTTTATAAATTTGTATAAAAAAAAAAAATAACAAAATAAATGATAAAAGTGTAAAAAAAATTAACCGACTTTTAGACACTTATTCAAGAGACACCTTCAAATATTGAAGTCAAGGCATTTACAGAAATTATAACCTATTATTGGCTAGTTTTAGTGGACGCTTTACACACTGTGTAACATTCACCATTTTGCCTAGGTCCGTATTGCCTACATCCGTATTTATTCGATTCTTCCAAATCGTCGGTTGCGATGCTTTGGCGATCACGACTCGATGTATTTGATTTTAGAACATCGAATACGACGTCATAAGTGGCACGTGGCTTGTTTATACGGTTAGCTGATAGGTTTTTAAATGCCAATCACTACGTGGTTGGAAATATTTGGTTCGTTAACTATTTGCTACTATGAGCGATGTTTCCAAGGCCGGATATTTTGGTTAACCGAATTTCCATACGCCGCGCTCGTAGGAATAGCAAAGAAAGGAAGCGCGCATATATTTATTTTATTTAAAAATCATTACAACAACCTAAAGATTCAGTCAGAGGTCTTTAAGTTACCGTTATGTTTCACAATGCATGGCTTTGAGCAATATTTATTTGTTTACTTAAAGACAGTTTATTACACATTATTTGAGACATAAGTCCCAACTATATAGGCCTAAAAGTCCTGCTTTGAGTTGAAACGATCAATAAGTTGACACAGACACATGAGTATTTAAGAATCAGAAACACAATAATAAAAATAACAATAAAAAACTAATATATGGCACATCAATATGGTAAACCGTAAACTCAAACATTCAGAAAATCATCAAGGAGTTTTGCACTCAAATTCTTCCCACTAAGGAAAATCTAGTCCAACTCCTCTCTTGAAGATAGATTTTGTTTTTTAGAGCTTAATACGCTCTTCCGAAATATTGAACACTCTCGGTGCGATAAAGGAGAGATGTCTCTGATAAGATCTCCGAGACTGACTTTCTTCTTATATAATCTTATTTTTTTGATTTCTATACTTTTTCATGGACCAGGTGGATTTATCAACAATATTTTAAGTTTGCCCAAATTTTTGTAGAAGATTTTTAGGCGTTGCCTAGTATCAAACTGAACGGTTTGGGTAGGTAGGAAGAAATTTTCTTAAGGCAATACGCCCCCCCTTATATGTATATATATTGTATATGTATATAAAAAGTCAAATAAATAATAAAATATGTGGCTGAAATAATTCAACTAGATGAATCTCACCCGCATAAATAAAGGTTTCAGCTCTTTAACTTCACAAACATCAACAGATGAAAGGATTGAAGGAATAAAGATAGTAGAATATGGGCAGAATGGTGAATGTTACACAGTGTGTAAAGTAGCCACTTAAACCAGACATTGACAGATCATAAGCCCTGTAGATGCCTAGACTTCTATATTACCTTTTCTTAGATGTTCTTTATCTCTGTTGTAATATGTTAATCTTATTTATAGTGTAAAAAAAAACACAAAAAAACGAAAGTTAAATTAAATATTTAAAAAACAGCCAATGACAGATCATAAGCCCTGTAAATGCCAAACTTTTCAAATTCTCTTCTCGAGAATGTTTTCTTTCTCTGTTGCCATAAATTAACACGGAATTTTTATTTACCTTATCACAGTAGCCATCGAGTTAAAAACACTCGTCCGAGATTCTCGTTATATTTCAAACAAAAGAACTTTATCCGTTTTCCACCTAGACACTATTGACTTATTATGGAAATGCAGTGAACTCCACTTTGGGATATTTTTATTTATAAAAAGTTCGCTTAAGCCAATGCTGCATTTTAAATTGGATAATGAGGTCCAGTACAAACTATGGGTGTCGTCTTTGTCAGTTTATAACACCGGTCAGCATGATGTCTATCTCACGAGTACCAATAGGTGTACTAAGCGTAGTTTATTATCCAGTTTTCCAATATCCAATAATCCTTAAAACTCCTTGGATTTATTAACAGAAGCACAACTGACTTCAAAAATATCAATACCCTTAAAACTGTCTTCTGCTTCCTAGTTCTCCCGCACCTAGAGTATTCCTCTGTTATCTTATCTCCATATTATGTGTCAATATTAAAAATATTAACATTATTTTTTGGCACGTGTATTTTGTACACAAATCTGGATTTCTCCCAAGGGGGAGTAGGTATATATTTTTTTTATTTATTTTTTTTTTTTTAAATTTTTTTT
Source organism: Micrasema longulum (assembly GCF_059751315.1). NCBI lineage: Eukaryota > Metazoa > Arthropoda > Insecta > Trichoptera > Brachycentridae > Micrasema > Micrasema longulum. Next base: position 71,566 of record NW_028278329.1, read on the forward strand.
TTTATACATAAAATAAAGTAATATGCTAATTAAAAATACTTAACTTCAATATCAATACATAGATGGCGCTCCAACACGCTTGTGAATGGTTTCTCATTTAATAACATATATACAAAAATCAAAAAAATGTTACCTGTGTCAATATTCGCTAATAAGCGGAATGGGGAATGTTGTAAATACGTAAAGTGGCCACTTAACCCAGCCAATGACAGATCATAAGCCCTGTAAACGCTCGAATATCCATAATCCTGAATTTGAAAAAATTCTACCTCATCTCTGTAGGGATATTAATAAAAAAATAAAAAATATTGATGATTCTGCTGAATACTGATGTTCAACATCGATATTAAAAAAATAAAGGCTGGAGGTTGGGCTTATCTAGAGACCAAATCACGTATTATTAGTTAGCAACTAGCTTAAATATATCTTCTCTTTAAGACCATCGAAAAAAATCTGACCTAGTCCTATTTCCAAAATTTTTACTCACTTTTTGATGCGCCTGAACTTCTGAGCTCAATAAAATTAAATATCCCAATTAGAAACCGCGGACAAAACTTACTCTTTCATACCGATAACCATAGAACTAACTATGGTTTTCATTACCCTATGCCCAGAATTCTTAGGTCTGCCAACAAACATACCAGTCTTGAATTCTTAGATAACAAGTTGTCTTCTTTCAAACGATCACTGAATCAAATTTATTTATAAACACCTCTCTCCCGCTTCCACTCCCACCAATTCAACTTTATACCATTGTGTTTTTCTATTTTCTTTCACAATAATTTTCAATGTATAAATATTTCCTTAAAAATGCCCATTGAGCGCGTATATAAATATTTAAAATAAATATGTATCCCGAATATCTCCATCACCCACAGAATTTTGTCATTCATCATCAGAAGTCATGGATAATATCCTGGTTTCATGTACCTCAAACAGAAGTTTCCTTAAATTAGTGATGCATAAATTAAAGAAAAAATATTTATGGGTCCACAAATTTGATACGAACTATTGAATCCACTGGAGAATGCAGTTTTGCAAGCATTTAAAAATGTTACTCACAGTTTCTAGGTAAGTCAGAATGTTCGAATAAATGATTTGCCTCTCTGTTGCAACAAAACTAGTGTTAATTCTCGGAACGTCTCTCTATTTGAGAACATATCTATTTTGGGGTGGTGAGGTGAGATAGTTCGCTCAAATAATTAATTGCATAATTTTATATGGGGCACGTCTATCAATTTCCTATCTACTGACCGACTGAGAAAATACACAAGTGACAAGTTTTTGTTGAAACACACTTTAGATTAGTGATGGCAAATGAATTGGCATAACCAGCGTGAATTCATAATTTATGTGCAAACAGTGTTGAAAGATCCTGAAAACAGATTTTTGTTAATCCTAAAAGGCTGCTAACTGATGTTCTGATGATTGCATTTGCATGTAGATATTAAAATGATAGGGAATTCATTTATTTGGTTTACAAACAATGAAAAATACTACATAATATACATAAATAAATAAATGACACTACCAATTTTTCATTAATTACATCGCACCTTTACGACGAAAACGACTTTAAAAAAAGCTTAAAATGAGTAAAGATTATAAAACGACTTTAATGAACATTATCCGTCTTTTTGCATAAAAAAAAAACGCACATTTATCTGGGAATAGGACAAAACCGTTACATCGGTCTCTTTATTACTCAGAGAATTTAGATTCCGTGTCAGTACGGAAGCGACGCAATTACTGTTGTGTTTACATTGCTGTGTGAAAGACGCAACGCTGACAAACATATAGTGACCGAAAGCCGGTTAAGTCGATTTTATTCCAATACAAATGGCATATTTACTTTATTTTTTAAAATATTAAAACGACCAATTTAGCTTCGTGATTGTTTCATTCCGACTTGCCGGTAATCTTAGTGACTTATTTAAGTTAATGTCATTTTATTATTTAAATTATCGATAATCTTAGTGACTTATTTTCATATTTTCATTTACGTCATTTTGTGAATAAATTAAAACATGTGTCTGGTGACCTGATTTGACCAAATAAAAATTATGTCATTATCTAATTTATCAAAGTGCTTTTGTTTGTTTTTTTTTTTTAAATCTAATAATGACATGATAAATAAATGTCTTGTTTAAACTTATAATAATTTATTTTTATTAAGATTTTTTTCATAGATTTATGGTTGAAAGCCTTTGGTTTATTTTTTACTCAAAATTTGGTGCTTACTTCAAAAAATACGAAAGAATACGAAGGTGTCACAATTTACATTCTTCTTTTCCAATTTTCCAAAAAGTTGATTTTTTGAGTTGAGTCGTTTTCGTGATAAAGATGCGACATGTAAACACGAATAAAATACAAAAGGAACTGAGAGCATTTTAGAGAAAGAAATATGTAAGTTTAGGCGTTAACTGGACTTATGACCAGTCATTGGTTGGTTTAAGTGGTCACTTTACACACTGTGTAACATTCACCATTTTGACTATGTTTAAACATCCACCTTTCTTAAATTCTTCAATCTGTTGATTTAAGTAAAGTTACAAAGCTAAACTATTATTTTTATTTATTTATTAAGTATATTATTAATAAAAATATACATTTTTTGGTTAAAATGTATTCCTCACTGGAAAATCTCGTGCTGAGGAACACATTTTAAACGTTTTTTGATTAAGCACATTTTTATTTTATTTTTATGTATGTATATGGTACGTACAATAGAATTCAGTACAAAACATATTTTCAAAAAAAAACATAATAAGTATAGGGTGACCTGGATGACCATTACAACGGAACATCGTTTATTAATTACAGCACACATATTATAGTTTAAAAGTATTATACACGGTGTTTCAGGACCAGACTACAAAATTTTAAAATAACACCCCTCATGCCTTTTTAAAATCCGAATATTTTTTTTATTAAAAACTTAATTAAAAAAAATATCTGACAATGGTGACAATCTTTAATGTCCTCGGACTAGTATCCATTCCACAAACCCCTTCCCATTCCCTACCCAGCTGCTTCCCTAATCTGCATCCGGTGCGTGTAGCTTCGTTGGTCAAATACGTTTTTCAGGCCAAAAATTAATTAGGATATTTTGACATCATAAAAAATCTTCCTCAAGAGTTTCGTGGTATGGCCCTGAAACACTATGTATAGTTTTAAAACTTTTTCGTTGTGTTTTTCTTCATTCATAGTCAAACCTAACAAAAACAGTAGTTTTATCATTAACTTGAAGTAGATAATTGAAATTACAATGTTATATAACGCCTACAATATTTTTTGGGGTATTAAAATATCAGCCGATCATGCCAACATCACAAGAAATAAAATAACGAGGTGACATGACTTCGGTTGACGCGAATAAGGGCGGAAACCATGTTACTAAAATATTGACAGGGATGTTTTGCATGTAGGTATGTACGTGAGAAGGATGAAATGTTTTGTTATGGCAAACCAAACTCGCCTCCCTAAAGTTATTCATATATACAATACATGTCAGTATTGACTTAAAACGACAGTTTTGACAAAGCCCTTTGAGATTACATAGTTATATATCATTTCTCTTGAAATTTCATAAAAGAACCGACGAATGTTCATTTAAAAACATTGAAACAATATTGATTATAATGTCATGACATTGATTAACCTAATATTAAATCTAAATTTTTACATCATCATCATTCATTTTCGATATTATTTTCATTTGTAAATACTAACTACAAACTTTTAAATACTTTTTTTACTATGGTTTTTTATTTTTAAACAACTTCCATTTATGTTTGTTTTCCTCCTTTTTTTTGTACTTATTATTATTGTATTATAATAAAATTCATTGATAACCTAAGATATAATTATAATATAATATGGAAACTTCACTGGTCCATTAGAATTAAGTCTAATTGTGTAAAATATAAAACTATGTAACCGTACTGTACTGAATAAATAAAAAAAAATAAAAAATCATCATTCCCTCTCCACACCTAATGGTGCATAGGGCTCTGCATTGGTAAACCAATCGCAGATGATCAGTCTTACGCTTCAGGGACCAGTTCATGGACTATTAAATATTCTTGTGTAAAAAGACAATTTAAATAAACATTTCATGTCAATCATTCCGGGAATCGAACCCGAGACCTCTTGCATGGTAGGTGAATGCACTGACCACAACACCATGAGGCCGTGTCTGTTACAGCAAAGAGGGAAAACTTTTTTGATATAGGAATATGGAAGTCTAGGCATTTACAGGGCTTATGACCTGTCATTGGATGGTTTAAGTGACCACTTTACACAATGTGTAACATTAACTATTTTGTCTTTGTTTTCACATCTACATTTTCTCAATTCTAGACTTCTTAAAAATGTTTTCCCTCTCCGATGTAATAAATACAGATCTAAATAACTCCCTAGTGAGGAAACCCAGCAAGTCTGCAAACATTTGGACGTACTCAAAACATTGTTAAATCAAAAAGCTGGTAAAAGAAGAGGTATTAAAGTTGGAAAATTGTTTTCAGGCGTTGCCTAGTTGGTGAATTGGTTCAACCGGATGAATCTCGCCCACATGATGAAGGTTTTAAGGAATGTGGATGTTAAAACACAGGCAGAATAGTGAATGTTACACAATGTGTAAAGTGGCCACTTAAAACAGCCAATGACAGGTGATAATTCCTGCAAATGCCCAGCCTTCCATATTCCCTTCTCAAAAATGTTTTCTCTTTCTTTTGTAATAATTTTAGATCTAAATAACTCTCTAGGGAGGAAATGAAGCCAGTCTGCAAACATTTGGGCACACTCAAAACATTTTTGAATTAACTAACAGTACAAGAATCGGAAAATTGTTTTCAGGCGTTGCCTAGTAGGTTAATTGGTTCAGCCTGTTGAATCTTACCCACATGATAAAGGTTTCAGCTCTTTTATTTCATAAAAGTCAACAGATGGATGAGTTGAGGAAATGTGTGCGTTAAAACACAGGCAAAATTAATGTTATAAAGTGAATAACAACAAAAAAATAAAGTACAAAAAATACAAAGAAATTTAATAAAAAAAATACGTTTTCAGACACAATCTAGATTATAACATATTTTGCAGCTACAGAGTGCAAGGATAGTTAGAAATCTCGATCCTATTTGAATTCAAAACAATTTTACAGTAGATTTTATTTACATAATATAAAATCTAATAATATCAAACATCTTGCAGCTTCAAATCGCATGGACGAAAAGAATTCTAGCAAGATAAAAATTACAAAAAATATATTTCAAATTCTCAATAAGTTATCCATAATAATTACTTGTAAATCCTACAATACCTTTTTCATTGCAAATCTAAATTTTCAAGTGTTTTGTCTCTTACAAAGCCGCCAAAAACACAAATCGCGCAGTTCAATAAAGTTATCATTAAAAATATCAAATATTAAAAAAAATATATGTAAATTTTGAAAATTTCTTTAAATTATTGTACCTGTTGTACTTGTTGTACCTTGCTCAAAAACAAAAAATGTGTAAGTAATAACTAGAAGATACAATTCACAATAAATAAACGAATTTTGAATCAACAATGATTGATTATGTCCAAATGCTTGCAGACTGGCTGGATTTCCTCCCTAGGGAGTTGTTCATATTAAAATTTATTTCAACAGAGAGGGAAAAAGTTTTCAAGAAGAAATTCTAATATGTGTCTCGGACTCACGACTCAAAGGTCCGGGGTTCAAATTCCACTCTACCCTAACATGATTACCATTTTTTAACACTGAGTTATTTACAACTCGTTGAAAATGGCCTTCAAATTAAATATTTGGGTTAACCATAAGACCGCAAAAAAAATTATTGATAGTGTAATAATTCAAACACAAATACAAAAAATTGATAAATTTATATATTTATGTATATTTATATATAAATATATACACATATATCTGTTAATGCACATACGTGATAAGGCATAGGCCGTATATTCCAGCAGGCCAAATACATAAAGAAAATTAGTCTATTATCTGCTCATACAAAGGTCAAACCATGTTCTATCAGAACGTTGGTTTTATATTTCTGTGCAATATTTTGGTGAGTTTTAAACGCATCATCATCATTCACTTTCCACACCTATGATGCATAGGGAACTGATTTGGTACATCAATAGCAATGTATTTTATTGATCATTTTTGTTACATGAAGGTAAGATGATCAGTCTTACGCTTTAAGTACCAGTCCAGGGATCACCTATTTTAAAAATAAGCATTCTAAGTCAACCATGTCGGGAATCGAATCCGAGACCTCTTGCATGGTAGGCAAACGCGCTGGCCACTACACCACCGGGCCGATTTTATTTTTGAAAAAACTTTTTTTTACTATTTTAAAAACTAACTTTTAAACATAGATTTTCAAATTAAAAAAATATAAAATATATAGTAGGTATATATTGAAGATTATTGAATTTGAATAATAATATTCTGATCGGGTAGTATTGTATCTTTAGATTTTATACGGAAAATATTATTGATCGTAATTACATATTATTATTCCGCGACTCTTGTTTTTTATATTATTTTGTAATGTTTATTCGCGTCCCTTGGGTAATCATCTCTGTCCTATAACGCATAATTTGATGTCCATTTATTTTCTTTATTTTAGAAAATCAAGGTTGGCACAATTAGTCTCGCTTGTCTTAATCGAAAATAAGTCCCATGAGAGAGTTTCGTATTGTTGTATTGAACATGGAGTGTACAGGTGTACACTGGTTAGGTTTTTAGCCACGCAAGAGTGCGACTCTCAGAATGTTTAATTTTTTGGAAGATTTCTATCGTCCACGGGTCGTATACAGTTTTAGGATTATTACCACTTAAAGGTCCAACACGCGACGAGAATATTACAAATGCGTCCATTAAATGCACGAAAAAACATAATATGAAACTCGATAAAATTGGATTCATTTCAAAAGATAGGTCATAAAGTATGATCCGAGTGAATCAAGGTTTTGTTTCTATTATAAAACCAAAAATCAATATCGGCATACTTATTTACCGTTGCATCATTCATCAAGAAGCGTTTTGAGGGCAGACAATTATGTTTAAAGTTAATTTTATACTTCATTTTCTTAATAAAATCATAATAAATCGTAAACCAAACTTTACCTTACGTATTTTAACGATTCAAAACATATTGTAATGATGAAATAATATAAAAATACATAAAAGACGATTTTCAAAACTGACTCTAATATGACCTACCGCCGTCACACGCGTGTTTTTTGAGCCAGTGGACTTTAAGAATTAATTTTAAATTTCAAACTTTTAAAATTTTCCTTCTTTTAAAAAACAAGCACTATCCTAGATTCAAACTAAAGATATGAACTCATTTTTTCTATGATATATTTTGTTGCCCTTTAATAATAAGGAATATTGTTATATCATTTTATATTTTTTATTTCCTTTTAATTACTATAAAATAAAAATACCGTATAATCTTTTACAGAATTTTGTATTTTCTCTTTCTTGCGAGTATGTTACACAAAAATATTTTATCGGTCTATTTATTAAAGGAGCAAAAATTCATGAACATTTTTTGTATACACGAACAGGCCATGCCTTTGTGGGATTTTTTTATTTACTATTTTTACCATCAATATTTATTTCATTGCTATGTAATTATCCTTTATTTTTAAATACTCTGTTTTACCTCATATATATATTGTAAAACTTTTTCATTTTTCATATTCGTGCAAACACTCTTTTTCAAGCAAGCCTTATCAAAAGTAAGTTAAGAAATTGTCTTATTGATGGAAACCTGGAATCCTACATAAAATTAAAAACAACGACACACAGACTCGTCTTATCCATACTTTCCAAGGAAATGCATGGTCATTGAACACATTAAATGCGCGTTTTGTCATATTTTTACGTCAAAATATAAATCATGAAATAAGCAGTATAAAATATTAAATAGGCAATACAAAAATTTATAATTAGAAATCAAACACTGATTTGAGTCTACTGAATACTTTATTTTATTTTTACAAATATAAACATATAAAAATTAAATTTCGTGACAATTGTTTCGCCTTATTAGGGCATTTTCAAACGAATGTGAAGATTATTTGGATTGTATTATATTATATTATTATTATATTTTAATATTATTGATATTTTTTTCGACAACAATTATCTAAATTTACAAAACTATAAGGCTTCATTAATTATCCCACAATACATACTTGTATGTCAATAAATACTTACTTTGTTATATTTTCCCCGAAATTCAAATATAAATACCAATATTTCCCCATTACCTATTAAACACTTATCGTCACCCTTAACCATCGGTTTTTCCCTCAATTATGATTAATGTACATGCTATAGTTCATAAGATTATTTTTATTTTCTACTTAAGTACCTTGAATTATATAACTATATAAGGACATTCAATCCAAATAATCTTTACATTCGTTTGAAAATGCCCTAATAAGGCGAAACAATTGTCACGAAGTTTTATTTTTATATGTTTATATTTGTAAAAATAAGATAAAGTATTCAGTAGACTCAAATCAGTGTTTGATTTCTAATTATAAGTTTAAATATGGAGTTCTACAAAATAAACACCAAATCAATCAATAATACAAAAATTAATAATATGTCAGTAAATTAGATTATTATTACGATACCTATTACAGTTTTATTCAATGTTAGTAGCTAGTTTAAACCGACTCCAAAAAACACGCTTCTTGAAATGAAATTTAGCTCTCAAACGATGTATTATTTGTTGTAATGCTAATTTTTGTTACTTCTTAATGATGAATTTGCCGACCACTGGTTAGGCTAACATGGCTCGTCAAGTTTTAAGATAGAGATATAAAAAAATTGATGTGTTTGAGGATTACTCACTTACGTATAATAAAAATACCCGTTACATCTATACTGGCTGCGTATCTACATAAAAATATAGTAGATATGGCGTTGCCCTAAAAAAATTGAAAATAAAGAGATAGCAAATCACGATACACACTTTTTAATGCATCATTTACTAAAGAAACGCGTATCCATATTTTCTTACTTTCATATATATTTCTGTACAACTCGTCACAATAGATACGATACTAGCTGAAAGCTATCAAAATTTTTAAAAATATTCTTAAAAGAAAAACTAACTACTTTCTAATTTCATAAATTAGATTGTATTTATGAATGAAACTATCTTCTGATGTTTTTCACGGTAGCAGAGCAACTGAATCATTTTTTGTCACACACGACACCATATTTCTGCGCAGAATCACGTCTGATTATGAAGACAGCCCGTTAGAGAATGAAAACACAGAAGGCAATTACCCACGAATTGAAATGTCATTTCACGAGCTAGTAACGTGTTTATTTAGTTTTACGTGATTGGGACTACCCACTTAGGAAAAAAATCTTTCAGGTAAGTTTGTTTAGGTGAATATTTTAGGTGGTATTGATTTTCGATTCAGTTTTTTGGACAACCCTGCTCGTAATAAGTACGCTCCTAGCTTCTTTACTCTGCTGATTACGATAGTTATCTGATCCTGCAGTCAGGATGAAGACGAAAGTACATACTTACATCTTCATTATTAAGTCCCCGACATATTGACTTAATATCCAGAGAGAGTCTCCGAAGAATGTCTTCACCAAACAGTTAATACTTTGAGATATCGAGTCATGCACTTGAAGCTAAATCAGTACCATCTCCATGCCATGAAATAACATTTATCAGATTGGTGATTTAATCAGCTTATTCCTTCGTTTATTATACCTGTATCAATACTTGATAAATGACGGGGAATATTTGTGCATTGAGGTGCGTTTACATACACTTTGTAACGGATTAAGATGCACTTTCTAAAAATGTTATCCGAGGTTTGATAACTTTATCATATTAAGTACCGACAAATGCGAGAATAAGTAGATATTAAAAGATTGGTCGGATTTTAACATGAAAGTTTTTTTTAACTGATGCAAATTTTAAACGTTGAAATGTGAGATCTTTGTACAAAATTATTTTTGGTAAACAAGATTATTTCAACATATTACAACAGAGATGAATAATATTTTAGAGAAGGTAATATTGTGGTATACTGGCAAAAAACGTTAACTCGAAAATATGCGGATTTGATATAATGATGCAGTTTTATAATGTTTTTAACGCTCTACAAACTGGCAAAATGCACCAAGTCATATTAAATTTCACATATCTGTAGTTTTCAAAATAAATTTAAGGTTAAGTCATATACCCGGTATTTTATTCAGGTTAAAAGCTTTAAATAGCTTAATATTTACTTTGTATAGAATTAAGAAAGGAAAAATTAAAAACATGTTCTTAAATGAGCACTTAACATCTAAATATATTTAAATAAGATATAAAATAGTAAAATTGGAAAAGAACTTAAATGCTTGATTTCTCAAAACAGGGGATTTGAGAGCCAAAGCTTTTTGCAAGTATACTCAGGATAAAGAAGTTTAGGCATCTACAGGGATTATGACCTGTCATCAACAGCTGAAAGAATTTAAGGAATGTAGATGTTCAAATATGGGCAGAATGGTGACACAGTGAGTAAAGTGGCCACTTAAACTAGCCAATGACAGGTCATAAGCTCTGTAGATGCCTAGACTTATATATTACCTTGTCTAAATGTTCTTCATCTCTGTTATATGTTAATATTAACAGCTAACCAGGGAGTTTAATCCAGTCTTTGTCTACAAAAATTTTGACAAACTCAAAATATTGGAAAAAAAATAAAGTTATTTCTAGCTTAAATCATCTAAAAAAAATCATCTTTATCATGTATTTGTTCTTCATCATCATTTCCTTATCTGTGTCCAACTGTGCACTATATTTTACCACATGTATAAAACCCCTTTGCTAAAAAACAATATAGCGTAATTACTCCTAAAATCTTAAATGATTTAAGGGAAATATTGCAGTAAAAGTACCTTAAAAAAATCCACATACTTGAAAACCGTTTCAAAGACCAAGGGTCTTACAGATTCAAAAACTATTCTTACTCAAATGAAAGATATGACCCCAACATAACAATACAACAAATACAAATGCGTGAAAAATTTCAACGCGTATCAGTTCATGGTTTACCTCTTCGTTCTAATTCTCAAGGCACTCTTTTAATACCCATCCACAATTCCTCTTTCTTCTCTAACTCATATAGTGTCCATGCGGCTCGACTGTGGAATCATCACCCACCATCAAAGATGTTACTACATTATCTCTATTTAAATCACGTCTGAAAAAACATCTCCTTCCTCTTCCATAATCTCTCCTCCTTTCCTTTTTCCTCTTTCCTCTTTTTTCCTTTTTCCCATTGAGTAATAGTTTTGATTTAAGGTAATTTATAAACAAATACGTTTATTTCTTTTTTTATAACTTTTAGCTTTTTCATCTTTTTTTTTATATTGAATGAGCCCGCCAATGTACAAATAACATTATGTACAAAAAGTTAAATAAATAAATAAAACAAATAAAACAATCACTAGATCCTCAACACAAAGACAACTTAAACAAATACAAACTAATACCACTTTCGAACAAAGTAATTTGGAGTATTATGCAATTGAAATTTATAACCTACTTCCGCTGTCTATTAAAACAATTAGAAATGAGAAAATGTTCAAAAAGGCGATAAAAAAGTGGACATTGGAGCTAGGTAGAAGTAAATTGGATTGTCTAATTCGCCCAAACCAATATTGAATAAACTGCTTTACAAATGTATAGTTTATGTTATGTTTTTGTTATTTTATTGCACGGTTTATAATATAAATAATATAGGTGTACATAAATTAAATGCAAATTTTTATATACGTAGTTTTTATAACTTACTGAAAATTCTGTTAAGTATTTCTGTATAATAAGTTTTCTTTGTTTATTCTCACATGTAAAAATATTTAAAAAGTATATCGTTAAGTGTTATTGGCACGGGTGAGATATTAATTTGATCGATAATCCAAATTTTTTTTTTTCAATAATTGAATAGCGTTATTTAAAAATAAATAAGAAACACACACACGTGCATAGATAAAACATACACTCACACATACATTACATGCGGTACATAAAGGTATATACGTATTATTAATCACTCAAGATGTACATTCAGCAACTATGCCGAATAATCAACATCATGAAGAAATTTTATGTGTGAATGCAATGTGCATTTAAAAATGTCTACATCAATACTGAGTTCATTATAATGTTTACAGGTACGTCTAATAATTATGTTCATAATAATAGTAGGTATTAAAATATCATATCAGGGACTGTTGATGTTTTTTAAATTACAACAAAGTAAACTTTAGATTTTAAATTTATTTTAAAAAAGCATTTGTACAACGATAGTGGAGTTTGATGTTTTAATCGCGTATAAAATAGATTATTACGATAATTTCAGCATTTTAAACATCAAAATAGAAAAGAGAGGACTCCGGTATTTTTCCTCAAAGTAACAGATATTATTTAGTGTTTATTAGACAGAAAAAAGGAAATACAATTAAAAGTGTCATTCACGTAACATAAGCTGCACATTTTTAAATCTTTTTGAATATCTGATACATTATGTGTGCTTAGAAGTCGACAAATCACGAATTAATATCGTCTTTCGTATCCCGAGAACATTCTTCTGTGATTATAATCCGGATAGGTATAACACAGTACGTTTGGCTTAGCTTCGCAAAGGGACCCCAGCGGGAGGCGCACGTGAGGAGGCATCCTAGGTATCAAGAACTTTAAACCCCAAAGAAATGTATACGGTTGGATACAATTTAAATAATTTAAAAAGGGATTATTGTTACAACTTGATATAGAGATGTTACTGGAGAAAGCTTCATGGACTATACTTAATTGTGGGACAGGAATAAGTCCTACTTTGCTTTTATTTTAAATCTTAAAATAGTGCACATTATCAAGCCCTTATCCACACCCAATGGTGTATAAAGTACTACATTGTTAAATCAAATACAAGGTATCTTAAAAATAAAATATATTGAAAAATTGATGTTAAAAAATGTGTTTAACCATCAGAGGAGAAGCCTTTAGCAGTATTATAACCAAAAGATGTTAATTTAAATTTATTTCAACAGAGAGGAAAACATTTTTGAGAAGGAAATATGGAGTCTTAGGCATTTACAGGTTATTACTTCACAAAAGTCCCACAATTGGCCATTTGCATGATGTTT